>NW_019397553.1:39595-57835 GCF_000591075.1 Eurytemora carolleeae | reverse complement strand
CTTTGTTCTCCGACAACGGAGTATAAACGTTTATTAATTGTGAACCACTTCAAAGTTAAGCAAGAATATTTTCATATAAAGAATTAGTGACCTTCCTCAACATTTAATTGTTACTCTTTTCAGAAGTTTTAATGTATAAAAAGCGTCTTAGGACTTTTCGACAGTTAACCCACAAATAAGCAAATAGATCGTAAGAATCTTTTCATTATAAATTTGTAAACCCTTGTAATAATTATTTATCATTATTCATTTCATTTTTTTTAGGAAATAAAGAGTTTTCTGCATTATCGATTTTGATTTGAGGGTTATTCCTTGTCTATCTGTTCATCGTCAGAATCTTGTTCCTTAGCGACAACAACATTACATTCCCGTGGTTCTCTCGAGTTCCCCAAATTTTGAGGTCTATTTGTCGAGGGGTCATTAAGTTATCACTTATTCGACATCTAAACAGACAAAAAGATATTATTACTTCACACATATATTAAATATAAATATTCTCTATAAATGAATAAAGTGCTTAAGCGAGAGGATTCATTCAACGCATTCCTTTTTACAATTTGTCATGGCGAATTTAGGAATTGTGGCGTCGACAACAAATTTTTTTCTAGTGTTATATATCCATGTATTTATTCACGCCTTATAAAAACAGACCTTAAAATTACTGACGTTGTATTTTAGGCCAACCTTCCATTAAAAAAAAAGAGAGGAGCATGCCTGATTTACAACTGTACCATTCACCCCGAACTAACTAGAGAGAGAAGCATTCGGTTTCTTTTATTAGAAATCAAACGTGTTTTCGTCTAAAACTCAACCGTCTTTAAACTTACAGATTTGTTTGTTTATTACTTTTTCATTCAAAATGTATATGCCAAAAAAATATATTTAAAATAAAAGGCTATAAAATTATGTAGAAGGGGTCAAATTGTGATCGAAAGTCACAGTTTTCTTAGATATTGACAGAACCGTTAAATCGACGTGCCTTAATGCGTACCTTTATCCGATCATTAATGTGAAATAAATAGAAATAAAATGAAATTATAAATGTTTAATACCAATGATTAGCTAATAAGGCATTTAGTTTGCCCTTAAAATACCGAAATAAGTAAACGATTGCTTTGAACTTGCCTTTCGGATTTTTTCTCAATACATCACTATTTCATCAAATATTTGCCATTAAGTTTTTGAAGGGGGGATGTATATCTGTAGCAAATGACTTACTCCTAGAGCCTCTTTCAGGCTCGTATCCATCCAGATACAACTCAATCCCGATCTCGTAGGTCTACGAGGCATAAGAACTAATCAGTTCCACAATACTTTAATATCAATGTCACGACTTTATCTGTATTCTTTTTGTTATATGATTATACCAGATACTTAATCCCTCTCGCTATGATCGGCGAGGCAAAAGAACTAATGAGTTCCACAATACTTTAATATCTTTGTGAATCCGGACACGACTTTATCTGTATTCTTTGGTATATGATCGTACCAGATACTCAATCCCTCTCGCTATATTCGGCTAGGCATAGAAAATACTCATTTTCACAATACTTTACTATCAATCAATATCAATATTTGTTGCATATCTGTTGTAATTAATGTTAAAACTTCCCAACCAATCAAGGCCAACTTTTTTGTGGTAACCCACATGATCCAAGGTAAGTCTTGAAGTATCAGATTTATCTTAAATCCGGGAAATCCAAAATTTAAAACTAAAATCCCGCCAATTACTAATTACATTGTTTTATTTCAAAGTAATACCAACTAAAAATTATCGCTGATGTTACAGACAAATTCAAGTGCTAATTGATTGCGAAAAGAGCAGGGTAAAGAGCTGCACCCTGTGTATTTAGTAAGTTTAAGAAAGTTAAATATGAATGAAGCATCTTTATTAGCTTTAATTACCGTTAAACCATGTCTCTGTATGGGGTAATTTAAACCAGTGAGCTAGTAGGAAGTTGCCTTAGACCAGTTCATTTCCAGTTTTGACTGGGTCACAAACTCAGATTTTCTAATCCACATATATTTACAACCGAAAGTCGTCTTTCAAACTATGAATTATGCAAGAAAAAGTGTGTTTAATCATAACTCCTCCACTCTCCACTAAACCCCACTATTTCTTCGGTCCGAGTACAGCAAATCACTGTAGTAAACACCGAAAGCTTAGATGAGGATATGCCTCATAGGACTCAGGAGAAAACGGAAAATTTCTCAACCGGGTAAAATCGCTTTTCTCATATTTGTGCATAAAAATCAAAACTACAGGAGCTACCTACTCCTGTATGCCGCGTCCATTAGCGCCTGATCCAATCAGGGTTCAGTCATGTGTTTGTTGTCTATTCTAAACCAATAGAAATAGTATGGCGGAAACATCTATCTTTCTATCTATCATCTCATTATCCAATTAAAGTTATGAATCCTTCAATCAGCGCTATCAGTAAATGGAAATATTTACTTCTACTAAACTATAGTGAGGGTCACAAAGTTGTGTCGCTAATGGAAAGGAATTGAGTCTGATTTTCTAATCCATATACCTGATGATGTAAACCTTTGATATTTCAAACTTAGATAATCTAATCAAAAATAATTTAAAGTTTGAAATATCTAAGGTTTGCGACATTGGATTGTAAAGAAATAGGGATTAGAAAATCAGAGTTTGTGGCAAAGACTCAATTCCTTTGACCTTCTCCTTCTGCTTATTTTGCAGTGCAAAAATTATTGCTGTAAGCCTGTAAACACACATTTGCATATTTCTATTCTTGCTAAAATTCTAGAAACGACTACACTTATTGGATCAAATCATTTTTGTCGATTCTCTTTTTTTCTGTAAAAGAAATGGGTCTTTAAATCCCTTTATATTTTTTCACATTTCCCTATTTGCTGTAAACTTACTGACATTTTAAATTATTCAATGTGAAGCACAAAATATGAACACTTGTTTTTAGAATGAAACTAAGAATTCAAGAATATTAAGGGAAGGTCTAGTTTTATAAATTTCATTTAAAATCCCGGATTCAAGCAAAGATTTATTACTGTTCAGAAAAAGAATAGTCTGGGGGGTTTCTATAACCCTTACTTTCATACAAAGTACAATATCAGAAAGGAAATACATTTATTCTGTGAATAAACTGAGAACAGGACTCTCGAGTCCAATTACTTCTTAATAATAAAAGCTAAAACAATTGTTTGAATTTCTTAAAGGAAGTATTCGCTAAAAATGAAAGGGGTTATAGGCATACGGAAAAAAATCGCAAATAGGCAATTACTTTTTAATAACTAAAGCTAAAACAATTGTTATAAATTTCTTAAATGTATATGATATGTGGCGGAAAAAAGTGCAAGTAAGAAATAGTGAGATCAACTTTTCGTAGCTGCCTGGATCTTTGTGGGACTGCATGTTAAAAGAGTCTCAATATAATATCAATATATCAATATAATATCAATATATCAATATAATATCAATATATCTATATAATATCAATATATCAATATAATATCAATATATATTAATATAATAGCAATATATCAATATAATATCAATATATCAATATAATAGCAATATATCAATATAATATCAATATATTAATATAATAGCAATATATCAATATAATATCAATATATCAATATAATAGCAATATATCAGTATAATATCAATATATTAATATAATAGCAATATATCAATATAATAGCAATATATCAATATAATATCAATATATTAATATAATAGCAATATATCAATATAATAGCAATATATCAATATAATAGCAATATATCAATATAATATCAATATAATATCAATATAACAACAATATCATATCAATATATCAATATAATATCAATATTTTGTTATAATATCAATATAATAGCAATATATTAATATAATTAATATTGATTAATATATTTGACTAGCTCCGGAACTCAGCTTTGTTTGTATATATGAGTCGACCCACTCAGATTAGAATTGTTTAACCAATCTAAGAAGATTCCCGTGATTCCTGATTTCCCCAATCAAAATTTGAGGCAAATCGGTCCAGGAGTTTATGAGTTATGATCGGAAATTGGTCAATAAATTCATATGCAATGTATAATAGAGGAATAAAAAATTAGGTGAAACTCGGTTAAATTTGGGCAAAACATGTTGGGTGAATCGTAATTTGGGTAAACTATAGTATTGGGTGAAAAGTGAATTGAATAAAAAAATGGGTGACACGTTTTGGGTGAAACGTGATTGGGTGAACTGTTACCACACCGGATGGAGAGAGTATAATCCTGAAATCATGGAGTATCATTTTAGTCTAATTTTTGTGTAGATACCAGCATGGGTAATTTCTATATGTTCCACGTACACTTTAGAAAAGAAAAATATTTTTGTTCTTCTTAATAGCTCTTTAATATGAGAAGTTACATTTCAATAATACGTGGAATTTAGTTTAGTTTCACGTTCAGTGTTGGCCAATGTTTTCGTTCGATAACGATACCAACAAATTTTGATAGAACATTATAATGTTCATAACGAATTAAACATATTACAATAAGAATACTGAAGGGTGCTTTGTAAAATCCATCGGATTTGAATTGCATAAATTTGAATGATTTATTAATGTAAAATGTATTTTGGAAACGAGTTTAGAGAAATAGAAACTTCAGAAAAAACTATTACATTTACCATCAGAGAAAACTGTTCTGAGAAACTAAGTTAGTAAAACTATCGGAGGATACTTTCGAGGGTAACTATTGGAGGAAGTTATTGAAGGAAACTATTGTAAATTTATTGAAGGAAACTATCATAAAGTTATTGAAGGAAACTATCATAAAGTTATTAAAGGAAACTATCATAAAGTTATTGGAGGAAACTATTATAAAGTTATTGAAGGAAACTATCATAAAGTTATTGAAGGAAACTATCATAAAGTTATTGAAGGAAACTATCATAAAGTTATTAAAGGAAACTATCATAAAGTTATTGGAGGAAACTATCATAAAGTTATTGAAGGAAACTATCATAAAGTTATTGGAGGAAACTATTATAATGTTATTGAAGGAAACTATTGGAGGAAGTTATTGAAGGAAGCTATTATAAATTTATTGAAGTAAACTATTATAGAGTTATTGAAGGAAACTATTATAAAGTTATTGAAGAAAACTATTATGAAGTTATTGCAGGAAACTATTATAGAGTAATTGAAGGAAGCTTTTATAAACTTATTGAAGGAAACTATTCTAATGTTATTGACGGAAACTATTATAAAGTTATTGAAGGAACTATTATAAAGTTATTGAAGAAAACTATTATAAAGTTATTGAAGGAACTATTATAAAGTTAGTGAAGGAAACTATTATAAAGTTATTGAAGGAAACTATTATAATGTTATTGAAGGAAACTAGTATAATGTTATTGAAGGAAACTATTATAAAGTTATTGAAGGAACTATTATAAAGTTATTGAAGGAAACTATTATCAAGTTATTGAAGGAACTATTCTAATGTTATTGAAGGAACTATTATAATGTTATTGAAGGAAACTAGTATAATGTTATTGAAGGAACTATTATAAAGTTATTGAAGGAAACTATTATAAAGTTATTGAAGGAAACTATTATATAGTTATTGAAGGAAACTATATAAAGTTATTGAAGGAAACTATTATAAAATTATTGAAGGAACTATTATAAAGTTATTGAAGGGAACTAGTATAATGTTATTGAAGGAAACTATGATAAAGTTATTGAAAGAAACTATTATAAAGTTATTGAAGGAACTATTGTAAAGTTATTGAAGGAATTATTATAACGTTATTGAAGGAACTATTATAAAGTTATTGAAGGAACTATAATTAAGTTATTGAAGGAACTATTATAAAGTTTTAAAGGAACTATTATAAAGTTGTTAAAGGAAACTATTACAAAGTTATTGAAGGAACTATTGTAAAGTTATTGTAGGAACCTATATAAAGTTATTGAAGGAAACTGTTATAATGTTATTGAAGGAACTATTATAAAGTTATTGAAGGAACTTTTATAAAGTTATTGAAGGAAACTATATAAAGTTATTGAAGGAAACTATTGTAATTTTATTGAAGGAAACTACTATAAAGTTATTGAAGGAAACTATATAAAGTTATTGAAGGAACTATACAAAGTTATTGAAGGAACTATTTTAAAGTTATTGAAGGAAACTATACACAGTTATTGAAGGAAACTATTATAAATTTATTGAAGGAACTATTATAAAGTTATTAAATAAAATGATCATGAAAGTATCGAAGGAAACCATTATGAAGATATTGGAGGAAACAGTTGGAGGTTAGGTTTGGAGTTATTTGTTATTTGGAGGAAACCATTATGAAGACGTTGGAGGAAATCATTATTCAGATTTGGAGGACACTATTGGATGTAACATTGTGAATTTATCGGAGAAACTATTCTTAAATATTATTGGAGGAAACTTTTGTGTAAAATTATTGAAGGATATTTTAATATACAATTTTTATAAAATAATATTGGAGGATAAACTGTGCAAAACTATTGTAGGACATTTAATCTTATACAAATTGTATACAATTGGTGGACACTATTGGAGGATCTATTGTACACAACTATTGGAGGCTGTCGTATATCATGGTTGGAAGAAACTATTGAAGGAAAATATTGAAGGAGACTGTTTTAGGAACTATTGGAGGAAACTATTGGAGGAAACCGTCGTATACATGGTTATAAGAAACTATTTAAGAAAACTATTGGAGGAAACTCTCGTATATATGGTTGGAAGAAACTATTAAAGAAATCTATTGGAGGAAACCGTCTTATATTATGTTTCTAAGAAACTATTGAAGGAAACTATTGGAGGAAACTGTCGTATATCATGTTTGTAAGAAACTATTGAAGGAAACTATGGGAGGAAACTGTCGTATATCATGGTTGAAAGAAACTATTAAAGAAAACTATTGGAGGAAACTGTCGTATATCATGGTTAGAAGAAACTATGGAAGGAAACTGTCGTATATCATGGTTGGAAGAAACTGTTGAAGGAAAATATTGCAGGGGACTGTTGTATGAAACTATTGTAGGAAACTATTGGAGGAAACCATTGAAGGAAACTATTGGAGGAAACTGTCGTATATCATGGTTGGAAGAAACTATTGAAGGAAATTATTGAAGGAAACTGTCGTATATCATGGTTGGAGGAAACTATTGAAGGAAAATATTGCAGGGGACTGTTGTATGAAACTATTGTATGAAACTATTGGAGGAAACCATTGAAGGAAACTATTGGAGGAAACTGTCGTATATCATGGTTGGAAGAAACTATTGAAGGAAACTGTCGTATATCATGGTTGGAAGAAACTATTAAAGGAAAATATTGAAGGAGACTGTTGAAGGAGACTGTTGTAGGAAACTATTGGAGGAGACTATTGGAGGAAACTGTTGAAGGAAACTATTGTAGGAAACTATTGGAGGAAACTATTGGAGGAAACTATTGAAGGAGACTGTTGTAGGAAACTATTGGAGGAGACTATTGGAGGAAACTGAGGAAACTATTGGAGGAAACTATTGGAGGAAACTATTGGAGGAAACTATTGTGTAAATTTTCGGAGAAGACTATAGTGGGACTCCTGAGCTATTTATTAACATCAATGTGATTGTATTCCTCTTAACCTTACAAAACTGTTTAGTATCCACTTGTGTCATAATTGAATGCCTGTCACTGGATTCTGTCATAAAATGTGTATAAATAAAAAATCCAGTTGTAGAGTTAACAATGGCGTGTAAAAGTTAAAAGAAACAACAAAGAAAACTTGTTTTGAAAGAATTATTGAATCCAATGGGGAGAAAAAGAAATAAGATTGCAAGGTGTCGGCTACAGACATCTGATATTAGGATTTTCCTTCTGCAAAATATTAAACTAACAAAATATAAAAATTTTAGATTTGTAAAGGTGTTCTTTAAAACATAAAGGGATTAAAACACAATTGTAAGTAACCCTCCATTTACAAAGTGCCGTCCATCCATCCTAACTTAGAATTTTGCCTCACAAAAAACGAATGAGAAATGAATAAGATATACACATTTTCTATTCAAAATTTAATTATTTTAAATTGTAATTTTTCTCTATAACTATAATCAACTTGCGAATTAAATTGCAGAAAAATTGTAGGAAACAGTTTGAATTATGCACCTTCTATGAATGAAAAATTATGATATATTTCTCACTTTTACTAAGATAAAGGGTAGTCACCTAAATTCTTTTAACTTAGCATTTAGACCTGCATTTACAATGGTAGACCTGAGAATGAAGAAGGTATTTGTCAAAATCCTATTAAGTTCGCGATCTGTTTGATATTTCTAAACTTACCAAAACGGAAAAAAATGAATTTTTAAAATCCCCAAAAATAAGAAAAATAATTTAAATGCTAAGCCCCACGCCTATGAACCGTGAGATATGTTTCATTTACGAAATTTCATGTAAGAGAAAATATTTGCATGAAAATAAAATTTTATAATTTATGTAGATTACTTTTTCTACAAGAGCTGGCGGAGGACATGGAAATTATATTAGACGTAAACTTTACAAACTTTTAGAAAATTTAATCAAATTCAGAAAATATGATTTGTAATTAAATCTATGGAATTGCATCTTAAAGCGCTGTTATTGGTGATACGAGTAAATTCAAGAGACCCTACATGGAAAGATCGCATTGCCTGATTTACAACGGTACCCTTGAAACCTTTACCTGACCCTAATGTGGAAGATGTTGTCGTTTTTCTAGGTTCAAAGGTTTTAATACTGATGATACTGCAGATGAAATGTGGCAGGAATTGTAATTTTTTTAGGGAAATCTGTTGGAAATAATCCGTTTTCAAAATTTGAATCATTGATATCTTGATCAAACAACGGTTTTAAGAGTACCGTGCACCGTGCAGGTACCACAGAGAGTCACTTGAAATTACTCTTATATAGTCCGTTTAAACTTTAATTTAAATAAACTGTATTGGGATTTTAAACTTTCAAAAGTACATGTAACAAAGTAAATGACAAGAATTCACAAAAAACAGACCGTTTCGCTTATATTTGGTTTTCAAGCTTTACTGTTCAAACTGTAAAATTTAAAAAAAAAACAATAACTCTTTTATAAACTATTGAATACAACTTTAATTATACGTTTGTAAAAAGTAAGATTGTTTTAATTTTATATCAATCCACTTGGGGGGGGGGGAGGTCAAATTGATGGGCACTCTATCATCTTATCGTGATACAAATCTATAACATTATCCAACTATTTATTGCGAAATCTAGTGATAAGGAAAAAATTTCTCAAATTGCAACAATGTATACATTTTTGTAAAGCCCTTGACCCACCGAATACAAATGTGCAAAACTTTTACCAAATTTTTAAAACCTAATTATACGTGTAATTTAAGAAAAACTTAAAATGTGCAATTTCCCTTCTGTGCAAAATCTCTTTGCAAAAAAAGTGCAATCTGTTTGCTTTTGTCATGGGCTTTCCAGAGAGCTTTAAAATGTTGCAATCCAATGACTGATATTAGGTCTAAAGGAATTGAGTCTTTGCCACAACTTTTAATTTTCTAATCACTATATCTTTGGAACCAAATGTTGCAGACCTTGGATATTTCAAGCTATGAATTCTGTTAGATCAAATGATCTGAGTTGGAAATATTAAAGGTTTACAACATCGAGTTCTAAAGATATTGAGTTTTAAATATATGATTTTGTTCCAAAGACTCAATTCCTTTAGATGTATTCTGGTACATGGAAAATAAGGCATTAAGGCAGTATGCCTGAGGACTCAGGCAGTAGGTATAAAAGCTCAGCCTAAATTGATGGGCATGTGTTTGTTAGAAACGCCAGAAAATTTGAGCTTCTTAGCTCAAATACATTTTGAGTTATTGCTTCCCCCCCCCCAGGCCATATAAGGTTTATAAAAGGCTTTCTGTTTTACACAGTTCAATTGTTTAATATTGCCTCCGTGCATTAAAATATAAAGGTTTCTCATGAGAATCGTTCGCGGTTTCGTTAAAAAAAAGTCAACCTGTGATCATGTTGATGAAAACAATTCTAGTCGCCTGAATTTTCTTTTTGATTTATGTTTGAAGTATAAAAGAATAGTATCTAGGGATTTAAGAATTGATAAATGCGCCAACTTTCTTCAAGAAATGATAAATTAAGTGTACACTGTACAGTCTCTAGCTACGGAAACCATTAGTAAAGAAGGAGGAACAATTAACTCTAAAGATTTCCTATCTTGAGAATTTTATATTTTTAAGGAACAGAAAACTTATAACTTAGCAATCTGATATTGTTTTACCTTTGATATTTTAAATCAAATGTCGTTCTTTTCAAAATTAGAAATAAAATGAAAATATTCAGTTCTTTTAAAGAGACATATTTTTAAAAGGCATGCAACGTAATTTATAGTTTGAAATGCTTCAAGTCCACGATATTGGGGTGCTAAGTTAAAAGGCTTAAAAGATTGGAATTTAAGTTTAGCAATCATTTGCCATGTCCAGAGATACAAAAAAGCATAAGAGAGTTGGTAGGGTTAAACCAAAGGAAGCTTCAAAGTTAATCCGGTCTAAAAGTCTTGAGCTCTTTTGTATAAAGTATTTTATAGTCTAGTAGTGTGTTACTTTAGATAGTCCCGAGGCAATATAGTTTCCTACCATTCCTCCCACATCATGTGTAATTGTTGGGTAAATACAAAATGGAGGTCTTCTTGAGAATTGGTTGAGCAATAGCTGCGTAGATTGAGAAATAGCTGAGTAATTAAAAAAACTTAAATTCAAACACTTCTTAAAAATGTTTTACAAATCTTGATTCTTGAGTACCCTAACCTAACTTCCCAGGCCTTTTCATTTTAGAACTCATGGGATGGAAGATTTTAGAACATTAATTTAAACACTCGTAACAAGACGGGTTAAGGTTAAGGCCGTCCTACCAATTAAAAATAAGATTTATTACACTGTTGAAAATGAAACCCAAATTACAAATATTTTTACAGTGTAATTTGATGCTCATCATTTGAGCTAAATAACAAAAAGCAGAGATATTCGTTGTATTTTTTTACCTTAACTACTAATCTACTGAATATATCAAAATAAAGTAAAAAAAAATTTTAAACGAGTTTTTACAAATATTTTTAGTACTATATATAATAGTGTTTTTGAATACTTGTTAAAAATTATTTTAACTAAAAAGCATTTTCCATTAGAACCATGAATCCTACCAAGAACAGAGAACAGTTCTCTAAAATAATTAATCCTACCAAGAATAGAGAAGAGTATTCTGAAATCATGAATCCTACTAAGGATAGAGAACAGCCCTATAAAATAGTAATCCTACCAAGAATAGAGAACCGGCCTATGAAATATTGAATCCAAGAATAGAGAACCGGCCTCTGAAATATTGAATCCTACCAAGAATAGAGAACAGTCCTCTGAAATATTGAATCCTACCAAGAATAGAGAACCGGCCTCTGAAATATTGAATCCTACCAAGAATAGAGAACCGGCCTCTGAAATATTGAATCCTACCAAGAATAGAGAACCGGCCTCTGAAATATTGAATCCTACCAAGAATAGAGAACCGGCCACTGAAATATTGAATCCTACCAAGAATAGAGAACAGTCCTTTGAAATATTGAATCCTACTAAGAATAGAGAACAGTCCTCTAAAATAATGAATCCTACTATAAGAGTGGACAGGATGAGATATTAAAGAAAATACTGCAGATGTAAACTAAACTCTCAACATTTTTTATCAAAGTTTTTAGTTCTTTCACTGCGTATGTTTATACATACTTACATCTAGCTTTTTTCAACTTGTAAAAGGGTTGGTCAAGGTTCTTAGAATCGTGAGAAATCAACTGTAAATCGTAAATAACTCAACGAATTATATTCTGTTTAAATTTAAGTGCTTTTTGTATTAAATTGACGTTTATTGCACTGTTACACAAGTACATGATTGATAATCACTCCTGTATGCCGAGTCCATTAGCGCCTGATCCAATCAGGGTTCAGTAATGTGTTTAGTGTCTGTTCTGAACCAATAGAAATATTATGGCGGTAACATCTATCTAATTATACAATCAGAGAGTTATGAATCCTTTAATCGGCGCTATCAGTAAATGGAAATATATACTTCTACTGAAGCTATAGTAATTGGACCCCGCCGGACCCTAATAAGACATGTGCTGTACGAACATGCATGTTAAAAAGCTCCGTAAGACTTCAGGCCATATTGAGGAGTTGGACTTGACCATGTAAGTATTCTCTTTTCCTGGCTTTTTCTTTTCTTTTGGTGCCTACATTTTGTTAGATTATGAATCCTTTGTTTTATATCATTTTGCTCACAATTTCCTAACATAAACAAAATGTTATTATTATTATTATTATCATTATGTTAGATGGTGGAGATAGTATTTTATTGCTCACTATTACTGATATAAGAGGGAAGGGGGAGGAAAACATATTTCTACCGCCTAAACCTGTCTACCCACTCTACATCATTATTCATAGAATATGAATTTTCCTTTCGGGGGGTAGGAGCAGGAAATTCATCATGTAGTATAGAATCAGTAGGGATGGGGAATATTTAATTTTTAGCACAGAAGTTTCAAAAATTAACAGAAAATGAACTGTGTCTTTGTCATAAACTCAAATATCTCTGCAACATGATGGTGTAAACCTTTGATATTTTATACTTCGATTTTTTTATCTAACAGAGTTCACAGATTAAGGTCTACGTGATTAAATTTGAAAATCAGAGTTTGTGGCAAAGACTCAATTCCTTTACTTAACGAATGGTTTTCAAACAAAAACAAGAGGCAGGCGATTTTATATTTTTAAAAGTTCATTTCTATGGCTACGAAAAGTAAAAGAGAGTTGAAGTAAAACCAGAGATAAGAGAATAGAGATCTATTACAGATTAGTATATATACAATATTTTCCACAATAGTTTCCATTGTGTACACCTGCAAGAACAGGGATATTTAAAGATCCTTGGGTTACGAAATACAAAACCGTTCATAGGTCTGTAGCATGGTGTGCCAGGACACATCAGGCCTGCTTAGCCTATCCAAGTAGAGCTCATGAGCAGTCTGTGTTAGTCAATGTGTTTAAAACCTAAACCAAACGTTTACGACATTTTAAAGTTTAACAATTCACAGAGCTATCTTTTGGATCTTAGGAACCTAAATAAAAAATTAACTGACAATTAGATCGCTTTTGTGCATGTCTAACCTAACCTAATACATGTGTCTTTGGAATCAAGACCAAACACCTTTCATTGAAGGGGTTTAGGGCTTGGCAAGGTACCATTTCCGAATGGAAAATTTTAAAAACTTTAATCCAATTTGAATAAACAGTTTACTGACGGATCGAAGAAAAGTCCTTAAATACCCAGCCCTAGTTGTGGAACATATTCTAATATCATGTCGTCTAATGAAAATGCGGGAAATTTCGAGATTTGTTTATATTGGGATTTTCATCCCAAATACATCTTGTGCTTTGCAAAAAAATAGCTGATAAATTTTTCTATTCAAAAAGATTTATTACGAAGATTGTATAAGCATTGCAGATCGAAACTAAAAATGCTTTGTGATATATTTCTGAATATTTTAGTTCACAAAGTTCTGTAAAATAATGAGTTGATTGCTATACTTGAATTTGAACTTTCTCAAATAAACCCGGAAGGGAAAAATCTGAATCAATCAGAGAAAAGGATTCACGGCCGAAGAGATATTACGTATCAGCTGTTTTTTTAATTTGAATTATTTGGGTAACCAAAAACAAAACATATTTCTAGTTACAACTGTTTTTTTTAAGTTTACGTGCAACATTCCTTAACCTAAAACGTGAAATTTATTCAATTAATTTTTTCATTTTGATATATATCGTATAGTTGAATTCCGCTTTCTCAGCATGAATGATGATTACTTGATAGACAAATTGGGAAAATGCGGGATTTCAAGATTTTAACCCTGGGTTTAAATTGAGTGGCAATTAAGCTGAAGCTTAACATTTAAGTCTGAATTTTTCGTTCTTTAGCTTTGGCCTTCCAATTTTTCATTTTTAAAACTAATTGAAAATCCATTATTTTTTCAATTTTTAAATAAACAAAATAAGAATTTAAAATCATATCCAAGATAACTAAGATTATTGAACTCAGTTTTAGTCATGGAGCAATACCTTTTTAAACTCTACTTGCTATTAATAAACTATCGATAATTGAATACCTTAATTATCTCTTAATTCAATCCCATTTTATATTTTGAAATCCTGTAGTTGTTACCATCTTTTAAATATTTGAACTATCCCCTTTAAATTTTACAGTAAATAAAAAATCTAATGTAAAACACTCAACTGATTTTGCGGAGGTATTGCAGTGCATTATTGGCAATATGGTTCCATTGTATGAGAAAGTGTAGATAAAAGATAATAATATAATATATATATATATAGCAAATATTATATATGTGTGAATGGAGCACATGGTTTCCTTCAGGATATAAAAAATGTATGCATAATAAATGAATTGAGTTTTTGCCACAAAACTCTGATTTTCTTCTTCCTATATGTGTGATCCAATGTCGTCTACCTTAAATATTTTAAACTATGGATTCTGCTAGATAACTTAAGTTTAATAAACATGCAGTGATCCCCCTAAAGGATGCAACATTTGGAGGTGACTGCGTACTTTTCCATTCTACATTTACGGATTGAATTTCCTTCCCTATATTTTTACTTTTTATGAAAAAACCGCAATTGAAAATTATCATTTTGAGAAACAGAAACAAGGTTATCTCTAGCATTTTCCTCAGGCCTGGTTTTAAAGGCACCGTCCATTCAAAATTTTAATTCTTAAAAAAAAGTTAAACATTTTATATTTTTTGCATTTTAATTTTTTCCTTGTTTTATTGCTGCTTCAAATCGAGCCGTAGAAAAACTATTTTGAAAATAAATTGATAAAAATGTATAAGTTTAATAACTCTGGTTCCGGGTTATTTATTAGCGGGAACTGTCAAAATTCTGAAAATAAATCATTTGAAACTTTTTATCTATTTTCAGATTTTTCTTCCCGCCACAACTTTACAAGAAAATTTTGTGTAAAGTCAATCAATACAATAAACTTGTCAAACACAGATTGTACACTTTACACTTAAACACTTTGCAGTCATTCAAACATTTAATCAATCAGAGTTTTAAGGGCGCCCTATACTTCCCACCCAAAGTGAGCTTACTAAATCAAGATTAAAATATGGTATTACAGCTTGTGATAGTTAATCTATCTATATAGTTTGCTTGTATTTCTGTCCGTTTGCATCCAATAAATGTCAAAACGGCCGAACCGATCGGGCCCCAAATTTGTGTGGAACCACACATGACCCCAGGGATGGTTTATGGATGCTCAAAGTTACAGAAATGTGTGTCCAAAAGTTTTGATTTTTGAGAAGAAAATAGAAAATGCCCGAAAAATATTACTAAATCCGCGAACCTTTTATGTTTTGCTTTATATTGTGCAAAAAGAAGATGCTCATAATTAAAGCCAAAATAAAAATTTGAAATAGAATATAACATAAATTACTTTTGATTTTTTTTCCCTTTCACCTTTTAAATACAAATACATATTAATTAGTTAATATGCATTTTTTCTAATTTTGGTTCAAGTAAAAATTCCATTTTTAAGGCCTGTCACAACCGACATCCGGCATTCTTAAAAAGTACATTTATTGTAAATACGTTGTAGGTGTTTAAGAAATAATAAAAAAAATTGTAATTATTAGGCTTGAGATATATTTATCTTATACAGGGTGTTTAAAAAGTGTCAGAATGAATGAAGCACCCTGCTGCAAAAAAAGTAAAAAAGCTAAACCCAAAGTACCCTAATGTACCCAACATAACCCTTAATCCCCTTTCACGATTCACAGTGGTACCCTTGTAGCCTTGTCTGAACATGAATGAATGTGATATCCTTTAATTCACTTGTGGTTTCTCTTTGAAAGTGGCTCGGGGATTTCTGGTGGAAACACAATGGAGGAAATTGTAATTTTTGATCACATCATGATAAAGGTTTAAAAGGGGTACCGTCGCAAATCGGACATGCGTCTCCTCAAAAATAGGGTCACTTGTAGTTTTTTTAAACTTAAAACTAAAAAACGGTTTACACTAGAACACTAAAACTTCAACAACTTTATAGTTTTAATCAAATTCATTAAAAAGATGTTTTTTTTCGGTCAGGTAGAGGGCGGTCAAACTGCTAGTCGGTGTAATCAAAAACAAAAAAATAACCTATAAGTATTTAATTATGTTTAGCTACAGATTTAAAAAAAGCCCTTGAAAAATAGATTTAACAGCATATGTGACATGTTAATATTTGTCAGAAGTAATAATACAAATTTATTGCTTTTTTCGAATTACTTTTGAACTTTTTAGAACAACATTTGTGGACAATCCCCCCTTTAAAGGATAAACACATATTTTTAACATAACAAGCAAATCTACCCATTTAGTAAAAGTAAATTGAACCTATATGAATTATAAAGTCTGACCGCGTCAACCTTGATGCACCAGCTAGTCCTGTCCAGAGAGCTTGGTAAAGTTCAAACTAGGACCGGAAAGGTTGACCCGGCTCGGAAATTCAAATTTACTACGGCTGCCCGTGATAATATCAACATAAAGGTGTAAAACTTGTAAGCGTATCATGGCATTAACTGCAATATAAATGCTTAAAGGGTAAAGGCTGGATAGTTGAGTTAGATTAGAGCACAATAAGGGCAAAATAATTATTGCTGACAAACAATTATAATTATGTATCTGTCTGTATCTGTAAGCTGTCATATATTTGTAAAACTGTATTATTCTTTAAAACTGAATTATTCTGAGAAACTGAATTTTTCTATAAAACTGTATTATTCTGTAAAAATAATTGTTCTGTACAACTTTATTTCTGTGTAATTGTTATCCGTCTGCAATACCTGTATTATAGTTTATAAAAATCTATTTAACTTTATATGTGTATGTAATAAATACCGTGGCAGATCCCATCCACCTCCATATATTAGGTTGTACATTGTCTGTAAATCTAAATGTGCTTATCAGTAACTGCACAAATCTTGTATTGCGATTAACCCAACCTAGCTATTTCTGTTAATAACTACGTTAAACCTGTATTGCAATTTGCTTAACTACGTTTTTATATAACGACGCAAAACTTGTAAATATGTCTATTAGCTTAATCTGTAACCTAGAACCCAAAAAACACTCAGTAGGAATAAAACTCCACTTTGATTACAGTGTGAAAGTAATTACTCCCTAGTTAGCCAAGGAGAAGCATCTTGAATCCCTTTTTTGAAAGATATAAGTTGGGAACTGATACAGATAAAGTCGTGTAGTTAAGTATTGATACAGATAAAATTGTATCGGGATCGACATTGATACTAAAGTATCGTTGAGTTGTATCTCGAAACATAGATACCTACGAATACGCAAGTATGTGTCTGGATTGGTACCGTATTACAGAACTAAATAGTTCTATGCCTCGTGGATTAACTAGAGGGAATGATTTGTACCTGGATTGATACAGGTCTAAACGGATTTTTTGGAGTAGGCATACTACATGTATACACTATACATGTCTGTATACATGTCTGAATACATGTCTGTTTACATGTCTAAATACATTTCTGTATACATGTCTAAATACATGTCTGTATAGGTGTCTGTATAGGTGTATACATAGATGTATACATGTCTAAATAGGTGTATACATGTCTGTATACATGTCTGAATAGGTGTATACATGTCTGTATACATGTCTGTGTATAGATGTCTATATGGGTGTATACAAGGAGAATTGAATAGAAGGAGGGGGCGATAGGGTTTCGGTATACTTAGCTGCGACGTTTTTGGACTGCTGAAGAACTAGTTTTTGCGTTTCTGTATATGTCTATAAAAACTGGATATCTATATGTGACTGTATATTTTTGTATCTATCAAAATAAGTGTCTATTATATAACTGCATCAAGATGTCTGTATAACTGTATTTCTGTCGAACCGAATTCACAATATGAAAGTTGACTAATTATATGGCGTATCCCTCTCTCTCTCTCTATTGTGTTCAAATCTGTGGTTTAAAAAGTACTCTGGTTTATATCTATATATCTATATATGAAACATATTTTCAGTTGTATTAAAACAGTGTCAGAGATCACTGCTCCCCCCCCC
>NW_019397553.1:0-39589 GCF_000591075.1 Eurytemora carolleeae | reverse complement strand
ATCCAGGGGGGACAAAAACAAAAAAAAAGATTTAATGGGGCTTTAAATGATAAATCAACCACACTTGTCACTCCTCTCTCTCTTTACATTGCCCTTGTTATTCCACTCTCCAAACCATTATCTTACTTTTATCCCTAGACATTTAACTTTTTACTCCCTCTTTATCTTTACTCCCTCTCTACCTTTACTCCCTCTTTATCTTCACTCCCTCTTCATCTTATCTACCTCTTAACCTTCACTCCCTCTTAATCTTATCTACCTCTTTACCTTCACTACCTCTTCATCTTATCTACCTCTTTACCTTCATGTTTCAGAATCCCCACAAGATTTTTTTAAAATGTGTTCTGTTAATTCATTTTTCTTCTTAAAATATATTCAATGTACAGAGCGTCCCATTTCATATTAGATAATCTCTTCAAGCTTTGAATAGCTCCAAAATAAACACATAATACTCGAAAAACCTAGCTTTTTCGAAAGAAAATTTTTGAATTAGCTTTATTCATTTGTTAAAAATGATTCATTGTTCTTAAATTTTCTGATTAGTCCCGAAAAACGTAATTCAGACCCATTGACGATCTAATATGATGTAGGACACCCTGTATTACTATAAATTTGTATATGTACATTATACATAATATACATATGTACATTGTACATAATATAGATATGGTCCACATATTAAGAACACATATCAATATAAAAATGGCTAAATTATTTTCAGAAAAATGCAAATAATTTTCTACTCTTTCATCTACACAGGGCAAGCAAAAATATCATAAAAACTTATAAATTTAAAATTTACGAAGAAAGATGTCCAGTAACGGTCGATAGTAACGCGATAACAAAAAAAACATCTTTCATTTTTTATTCATATGAATACATGATAATTCACAACGGTACCTTAAACAATCCTTTATATAATTAAAGGGAGTGTTCGCAAAAAATGAAAAACAAATCATTCGAATATTACAACCTATAGACATCGATTATTTTTCGATGCATTTGTATATAGCAACATTCTGAATTTGTATGGACGCTACTTTCAATGTTGTGTAAGTCGTTTTTAATAATTTTCTCCTTAAAGACGCAACAGATAAAAGTAAGATTAGTAGCGATCAAAAGCGATAATTTTTCGCAGTAAGCCTATACCCCCTTTCATTTTTCGCGAACACTCCCTTTAAAGAATACTTGAGCTATCCTTGTTTTCCTAATCTTCAATTTTCTTTCTGAATAAAAAAGGAAATGGAAATTGTCAGATTTAAACATGTTTCAAGAAAGAAAAACGAAAATATCTTCCGCATAGTACCAAATAAAAGTTTACAGGCATATATGCAGAGTGAATCGTCCCTCTCTAGAAGTTGAGGCTCATTGAAAACTACGTCAGTGAACTCGAATATATTCGAAAATATTACAAATCTCTAAAATTATGCAAAACAATTAGATATAAAATAAACTAGATGCTACCATTATTGTTTATATAAACATTTAAACAATTTAGTGTAAACTGTAAAACAAACAATGCCCGCATTACACTCTCTTAGCGTTTGACACATTAATTATTACAAAAAGAATTCGCAACAGAGACTGTCATAAAGAATCTACAATGTTATGTTTTGAAAACAAAATTTTCTTTAATATTTTACTAAACATCATTGCCGTATTTACAATGTTAAACGTTTTTTTCTATTGAAAAAATGAATAAGAAATTATCATCTTCAACGAAAATAAATTTAAGAAATTATTTTCACAATTTTTCAAAAACAGGTTTATGCATGGAACAAATTGTATTGGCACTCTTAAAATGCGTATTTTCTAAAATTTGTCTTTGTTGTTTCTGGAAATTTCCGATTCACACCAATACACTTAAAATCTAGATCCAAGAGCTAATATGGAAGATATCGTGAAAATTTGCATTGTAGTTTTTTTTTCGAGGAACCACTATGGAAAATAATCATCTTCAAATAGGAAAAAGATTTTACCATCAAATCACTGATATTTATCTGCATGCACAGCTTATCATTGAACAGTGTTTCTTTTGTAAGAGGAGAGTCGTTAAAATCAAATCCTGAGCTGAACTTAAATCTGGATGAATCAACTCCTGATCTGAACTTAAATCTTGATGATTTTGTAGAATCTACAGAAGACCCAGGAAGCAGGGAATCAAGAGATCTTATTTATGAAAAGATGGTGAGCTGGGCGTTCAGCCTTTTTCAATACAATAATCTTCAATAGATCAGAGCCAAAAACTTTAAAATTGTGGACATCGAGATCAATCCTTAATCTTCTTTTTTTGTTAATGCTTAATCAATTCTTAAGTTAATTTGTATCAACAAAAAAAGATAAACTCACATAACTCAACCAATCGAGTGGCGTTTGGAGAAACCAGAATAGCCAATCAGAAAAGGCGGGAAATTTGAAATTTTGTGCGCCATTTAATAAGTGAATGAGAAAACGAAAGAAAAAGAACGAATTAAAAATGAAATTAAAAGTGTTCACAGTGGATATTCAGATTACACGATCGGGATTAAAGGTTTCCAATTCTAAAGTTTTCAGCTCAGTTCTCTCTTTGTGAGTTTCGAGGAAACCCTGATTTAACAACTCATTTTATAAAATAAAAAAAAATAAAAATTGATAATTCACAACGGTACCTTTTAATTCTTGCATTTCTAGTAAAAAATTTATCATTTATAATTGTGGTTTCTGCATGGGAATTTTTTTTTTGAGCCGTTGCTACAAACTCTGATTTTCTATTTCCTATTTCTTTTTAACCCTATTCCTGCTGGGGGGGGGGGTCAATTTGACCCCCCCCCCTGTAGTTTTTTTTACATAACTCAAAAAGTATTGGTCTGAGGCTGTTGAAATTTTCTGACTTTTCTTACATACCCAAAACCCTCCCTTTAGGCCTAAAACCGGGCTTTAATACTAACTGCCTGAGTCCTCAGGCACACTGCCTGAATGACTGCTTTTGCCTGTCACAAACTAAATCTTTGTTTTGACCCACTTTCACTTGTCAGATTTTGATAAAATTTAGCTTTTTGGAAAGCCTATGACATAAGGAAACGGATTGCACAAGTTTTGCGAAAAAAAAAATTGCAAATTTTTTGCAAACAACCTGTCAAAGGAAATTTGCACATTTTTAGTTTTTCTTGATTAAAAATCAGGTTATTTAAAATTTTGCAAAAATTTTTTCATATTTGAAATGGCATGGTCAAGGGCTTTTAAAAATGTATAATTTTTCATTTTTTGGACAAATTTTTTTTTGCAAACAGTTTTACTATAAAACTGGATTTTGCGATAAAAAATTCAATTTTCGCAAATTTGCAATTTTTTTGCAGATTCTAAAAGTAGAGCACAAGAGCTTTCTAATGATGTATCATTTGTCATATTTGGACATAAAACATGGGATCCCCCCCCCCCAGCGTATCCTGGTTTTCAAGTACCCCAGCAGGGATAGGGTTAACCCATGATGTAAAAGACCTTAGATATTTCAAATTTTAATTTCTGTTAAATATAATAATCTAAGTTTGAAATAGAAAATATTTACACCAACCGGTTGCAAAAATTTCAAGAAAATTTGAGTTTGTGTCAAAAATGCAATTACTTGCATAAAGTCTATGCATATGTTCAAATTTTCTTGTATTTTCTATCAAATTTTTTAAACCATACATAGTTGATCTGCTTTTCAATGTTTATTAATTTGGATCTCTAATTAGTTTTTGGCAAAAAAGTCACGATAGAAGACAATTATTGAATTATTAAAACAAAATAGTAATTTTTTCAAGGTAGGATTAAGTCTTACAGTGTTAAAGTCTCCCATAATTTGAGTACTTTATTAAGACAATCAAATTATACTATAATACTACAAGTCTATACAATTTTTGTTTTAGATTATGAGAACTTTTACCGGCTCCCCTCGTTCAAAAAATGATAATAACATAGGAAAATTGTTTAAAATGTATTAAATAACAGTTAGGGATAAGAGAACAATTGAACAGTTGGGGTTCGGTTCTTTTTATAAAACTTGAGTACAGTTGGGGACGGTATCTTTTATAAAATATTTAACAGTTGGGGACGGTAAATTAGATAACATATTGAACAGTTGGATACGGTATCTTAGATAAAATATTTAACAGTTGGGGACGGTAAATTAGATAACATATTGAAAAGTTGGATACGGTATCTTAGATAAAAATATTTAACAGTTGGGGACGGTAAATTAGATAACATATTGAACAGTTGGGGACGGTATCTTAGATAAAATATTGAACTGTTAGGGACGGTATTTCATATAAAATATTGAACAGTTGGGGACGGTATCTTAGATAAAATATTGAGCAGTTGGGGACGGTATCTTAGATAAAATATTAAACAGTTGGGGACGGTATCTTAGATAACATATTGAACAGTTGGGGACGGTATCTTATATAAAATATTGAACAGTTGGGGACGGTATCTTAGAGAAAATATTGAACAGTTTGGGACGGTATCTTAGATAAAATATTGAACAGTTGGGGACGGTATCTTATATAAAATATTGAACTGTTGGGGACGCTATATTATATAATATATTGTACAGTTGGGGACGGTATATTATATAATATATTGAACAATTGGGGACGGTATCTTAGATAAAATATTGAACAGTTGGGGACGGTATCTTAGATAACATATTGAACAGTTTGGGACGGTATCTTAGATAAAATATTGAACAGTTGGGGACGGTATCTTAGATAACATATTGAACAGTTGGGGACGGTATCTTAGATAAAATATTGAACAGTTGGGGACGGTATCTTAGATAAAATATTGAACAGTTGGGTACGGTATCTTAGATAACATATTGAACAGTTGGGGACGGTATCTTATATAAAATATTGAACTGTTGGGGACTGTATATTATATAATATATTGTACAGTTGGGGACAGTATATTATATAATATATTGTAAAGTTGGGGACGGTATCTTAGATAAAATATTGAACTGTTGGGGACGGTATCTTAGATAAAATATCGAAAAGTTGGGGCCGGTATCTTATATAATATATTGAACAGTTGGGGACGGTATCTAAGATAAAATATTGAACAGTTTGGGAGGGTATCTTATAAAAAATATTAAACAGTTGGGGACGGTATATTATGTAATATATTGAACAGTTGGGGACGGTATCTTATATAAAATATTGAACAGTTGGGGACGGTATCTTATATAAAATATTTAACAGTTGGAGACGGTATCTTAGATAAAATATTGAACAGTTGGGGCCGGTATCTTATATAAAATATTGAACAGTTGGGGACGGTATCTTAGATAAAATATTGAACAGTTGGGGACAGTATCTTAAATAAAATATTGAACAGTTGGGGACGGTATCTTATATAAAATATTGAACTGTTGGGGACGGTATCTTTTATAAAATATTGAACAGTTTGGGACGGTATCTTATATAAAATATTTAACAGTTGGAGACGATATCTTAGATAAAATATTGAACAGCTGGAGGCGGTATCTTGGATAAAATATTAGACAGTTGGAGACAATCTTTAATAAAATATTGAACAGTTGGAGAAAATCTTTCATAAAATATTGAACAGTTGGGGGCGGTATTCTTGAAAGAAAAATATTGGATTCGTGGAATAACACGGAACAAATTCATTATGAAGACAGAGGTAAGATTTATTCAGAATTTTAAGAATAGAATGTGTTTAAAACAAGAGTTGGATAAAGAAATGTAATGAATTAAAAGATTATATTTGAAACGTTTCATAGAAATTATTGGTATTGCATACGAATTGACCCAATTAAAAGTGGGCTATGTATGGGTTCGAAAACGTTATTTGATCAAAAATGCAAAAAATAACGTTTTTTTTTGCTGGAAATATTTTCGATTCCAATAACGTAATATTTTCTAAATAAATGTTGTTTTCATATAATTTATTTTGCTAGAGATGGCGTATTTTGAAATTGGTGAACAGCCCCTTAAAATATTTTGTGAATAAATGTTGTTTTTATATTATTCTATCCTAGAGATGGAGTGTTTTGAAATTGTTGAACAGCCCCTTAACATATTTTGTAAATAAATGTTGTTTTGATATTATTTTATCCTAGAGATGGAGTGTTGTAATTATCTTAATGTTTCCGCAGTGTCTGGCGGGATCATGCTAAATCATCCCTACGTTATAGGTGGGAATTATTTATGCAAATTATTATTATTTGTAGAGGACTGTTTACAAAATTTTTGAGAGGGTTTAGTATACTTATTTTGTAATTTTTTAATTAAAATTTTGGCATTTTTTGGGTTATGTTTGAATATTTTATTAGATTTTTTGATGGTCCTGATATTTTGTGTCTTTTATATATTTAGTAGTTATCTATGTTTGTCTGTTTTGGTGTCTGTTTGTGTATCCGATATGTTTGTCTGCTTTGGTGTCTGTTTTTGTATCCAATATGTTTGTCTGTTTTGGGTGTCTGTTTGTGTATCCGATATGTTTGGGTGTTTTGGTGTCTGTTTGTGTATCCAATATGTTTGGGTGTTTTGGTGTCTGTTTTTGTATCCGATATGTTTGTCTGTTTTGGTATTTGTTTGTGTATCCGATATGTTTGTCTGCTTTGGTGTCTGTTTTTGTATCCAATATGTTTGTCTGTTTTGGTGTCTGTTTGTGTATCCAATATGTTTGGGTGTTTTGGTGTCTGTTTGTGTATCCAATATGTTTGGGTGTTTTGGTGTCTGTTTTTGTATCCAATATGTTTGGGTGTTTTGGTGTCTGTTTGTGTATCCGATATGTTTGTCTGCTTTGGTATCTGTTTGTGTATCCGATATGTTTGTCTGATTTGGTGTCTGTTTTTGTATCCTGATATGTTTTCCTGTTTTGGTGTCTGTTTGTGTATCCATTATGTTTGTCTGTTTTGGTGTCTGTTTGTGTGTCCAATAATTGGTCAGGAGCCCCTTGACCAACTTGATTGGATTCCCAAGCTACAGTATACAATGCAGTTTACCCCAGAACTTTGTTGACATAGAAAGAAGTTACAGTGGTAGGCGATTTTATCAATACAATGAAGACGACT
The DNA here is from genome assembly GCF_000591075.1 of Eurytemora carolleeae. Classification (NCBI taxonomy): domain Eukaryota; kingdom Metazoa; phylum Arthropoda; class Copepoda; order Calanoida; family Temoridae; genus Eurytemora; species Eurytemora carolleeae. The sequence continues at coordinate 32,526 of NW_019397553.1, read as the reverse complement.
TTCGATTTCAATTTAGATTTATGTCAAGATTTTAAACAGCATGGATACACATAAACACGGAAACAAAGAGATGTCAATTTAAAAAGCTTCTCTTTGATTACTTGTAATCTTGTAATTCTAAAAAAAGCTTGTAAACAATCAAAACTTACATGAAAAAGTCGTCCTCATTGTATTGATTTAATCGCCTACAACTGTATATAAAATGTCGTCTTGATTTTTTTAAATGGTAATAGTTCTTTTTCCGGCATGAGAGTTATCTTTTTTAATAAAAATAAATATCTAGGTAGCCGGGAAAAATTTAGGAAAACTTTAAAGAGCTTTACATATATATTTATTAAATAAAAATGACTAAATCTGTGACATTCCATTATCAGAAGGTGTTCAGAAGACGACATTTTGTAAATTCTTTTTATTTCTGCGAAGTTCTGGGATAAACATTTTCTAACTATGTTCCCGCACACAGAAATCCTGGACTAAGATTAATGGATCCAATAATTGTTATATTTTTAAACATTTATGTTGCTATTTTTATTTCCTATAGTAGTATAGGCATAAAACAGTAAAATGACTGTCCTCTTTAACATTTTATTATAGAAGGCTGAGGGTTAATTTTATTATTATTCGAAAAAACAGAGACAACAGTAATTGTGTTGTTTACATAATAAAGTTGTAATCTCTGTTTGGGTGTCTTTCAGTATCTTTGTTTGTTTTTACGATCATAACTCAGGACCCACGGGAATGTTTTAGCTTGGTTTTGATATTCTAATTTTAGTGGGTCCACTTTTAACGAGGGTTTTGAGATTCTAAATTTAGTGGGTCGACTTTTAACGAGGGTTTTAAATTCTAAGTTAAGTGGGTCCACTTTTAACGAGGGTTTTGAGATTCTAAATTTAGTGGGTCGACTTTTAACGAGGGTTTTGACATTCTAAGTTTAGTGGGTCCACTTTTAACGAGGGTTTTGAGATTCTAAATTTAGTGGGTCGACTTTTAACGAGGGTTTTGACATTCTAAGTTTAGTGGGTCCACTTTTAACGAGGGTTTTGAGATTCTAAATTTAGTGGGTCGACTTTTAACGAGGGTTTTGAGATTCTAAGTTTAGTGGGTCGACTTTTAACGAGGGTTTTGAGATTCTAAGTTTAGTGGGTTTTCTTTTAACGGAAAAATAGCAAAAATCGTAAATTACGACAAAGTCTGGGTAAACGGTGGTACTAATTATGACTACCCTGGGAAACGCTGGGTTCCCAAGCTAGTTTTTTATATATTAAAAAATGTTATCTTTAGGTCGATATAAAAAGATAGGTGTTTGCGGCGGAAGATCAATTTATCAAAATATGAATAATTCCGATATATTTATCTACTATGGCTGTGGCAGATGGTTTATCGGACTTGAGGTTACAAACCTTATTTATCAGATATGCAGGGGGACTCATAAAATTGTTACCGGGAGAGGAAGACGACATTGAAGCTATGGTATGTCAATTGATGTTAATAAAAATAAAATGATTTCTGAAAATTAACCATTAAGTGAAATGGGTCTGTGGACACTGCACAACTGCTGTGTTTTATGCTTATTAGAACTATTTGAAATCATAACTTTATTCTAAGAGTCGTTTTCGTTTCTCAGTTTTATGAGTCCCACTGTTACCAAACAAGGGTGGATTACTGAATAAGCTATCAGCTTTAGTTGAAATGGATCAAATATTTTAAAGGGACAAATGCAATTGTAAGTCGTGTTCCACAACATAACCTTTACCCAAAGAGAATAGAATATATATTAGAGTGGAATTTACTAAAAAAAGTGTAAAACTACCATTTTGTTGTACTGTTTCCATACTGCAGGTGTACTTCACAAATTTATGCTATATAACCTTTTGGGCCCTGGAATATAAATTTATAGAAAATCTAAAATTAATGTTATAAGAAAACCAAATAATTTACCAATGATCATTTCACATAGACTCTATGCCTTTCACTTTACAAACGATGATTTTCCGTTATAACAACTATAAATCAAATGATGTTTTTATTCACTTAATTCATTATAACGTTTATTTACCAGCTTTAAAAAATTCGAAATTGAAATGAATAGTCTAGGGAACATACTGTATTAATGTACTCTACTCCATATAATTTGTGAACATTTACATGATTTGTACACTTTGAACTCCCTTTCAGACTGAAAGGGACTGAAAAAATTCATACCGAGAGATTCTCTAAATTCCCCTCTAATATATATTCTATTCTCTATGCCTTTACCTAGATATTAGTTGCGTTTCCATGTCTTGAGAAGATATAAAGTAAAAGTAAATTTCTTCCGTGTTAGGAGTTTTGAACGTCGAATTTGAGCTCAAGTTCAGGATTTACAGATCTTTAAAAAGTTTAATATGTCTCAAATGAATCCGAAAGAAGTTTTCCACAACACTGCATACTCAGTTCAACTACCTTACAATTACATAGCCGGTCACTCCCTGAATAAATCCGTAAATCGTTTGTCGTAAAGAAATTTAAATAGAAAATTATCATTTCTTCATATTGAAAAAAGAATATGGTTTTTATCTTTAAAGGGATTATTTTTTAATCAAGTATGCAAACTTGGAGTTCCATTTGAGATTACATTTACAATCCCCTGAAATTTATCAAAAATTAAAGCTTAGTCTGTAGATGTGTTCAACGCACAAAATATTCTAGAAAATTTCATAAAAACTTTAATTTTAAAGCAAAATATATTTTGGGCCGACTATTTACATTTTATGACGGGTTTAAAGATAATCAGTGTAATGTAATATTTAAAATTGAATTTTTAGATGCATAAATTCAAATATGGAAATCTAGGAGATTTACTCAAGAACTTAATTAATTAATATTATGAAAATTTGCATTTTTATTTAAAACATGATAAATTGTTTCATTGGACTGTCATTGTAATTTCAAGTAGACCTTCATTTAGAGAATTAGAATGTACACGTCTTATAAGAAAATATGCCATTGCCACAAACTCTGATTTTCTAATCCCTATATATTTGCATCTCAATGTCGTAGACCTTTGATACTACTCTGAATTCTGTTATATCAAATAATCTAAATTTGAAATATCTGCCTTCGAAATAGCAAAGATATACACCATCAGGTTGCGAACATATAGAGATTAGAAAATTTGAGTTTGTGGCAAAGACTCAATCCCTTTGTTTTTAATTTTCTTTTTTCTTCCGAAAATTGATTTTGATTTTGATGAATTTGCAGTTTTATGTAAAAGCGACTTGCCGATTCAAGCGCAAAAGGAAAACAGCAAATGAGATTTATCTACATTCTACAGATAGAAAAACTACAATATCTTTCTCATTTTTAATCTAATAAAAAATTATGTAACGCTTAAAATTCATGGTCACTTGAAATAAAATCGCAAACAGTTCCTTTAAAATAGAAATTGATAATTAAACAAATATTTGATTTAGTAGATATAAAGGTTCAATTTCTCTTCATAAGAAAATGTTTTAAAACTTATCCTTTAAGAATATATATTGTTAAATCTAAGTTGGCTAAATATTGTTTCAAATGCTAAAACTTGATTTTACATTAGATTATGGCCGGTCCGTATTTCAATCAATCATTCTCAGAGTTCAAAACTTTTAAACTTTTAGGTTTGTTGCAATGTACAGTTAGTTTTAGAATTTACAGTTTACAGCTTACAGTTTATTCTTTAGAGTTTAAAGTTTACAGTTTACAGTCTACATTTTACAGTTTACAGTTTACAGTTTACAGTTTACAGTTTACAGTTTACAGTTTACAGTTTACAGTTTAAGTTTACAGTTTACAGTTTACAGTTTACAGTTTACAGTTTAACAGCTTTCAGTTTACAGTTTACAGTTTACAGTTTACAATTTACAGTTTACAGTCTACAGTTTACAGATTATAGTTAAAAGTTTACAGTTTACAGATTACAGATTATAGTTTACAGTTTACAGTTTACAGTTTACAGTTTACAGTTTACAGTTTACAGTTTACAGTTTACAGTTTACAGTTTACAATTTACAGTTTACAGTTTACAGTTTATAGTTTACAGTTTGCAGTTTACAGTTTACAGTTTACATTTTACAGTTTACATTTTACAGTTTACATTTTACAGTTTACAGTTTACAGTTTACAGTTTACAGTTTACAGTTTACAGTTTATAGTTTACAGTTTACAGTTCCAAAAATGTATTAATTCTATTTAGTTGCATCACAAACTTCATCTTATTTGCATTTGCAAATATATGGTTTCTAATTTTAGGATTCATTGAGAATGAAAAAAACGCACAAACAAGAAAACAAATTATTGCATTTCTTGTCAATCTAGATTATTATCTATTCTTGTAAATTATTTTCTCATTTCTCATTAGAATTTTGATGATAACCAAGGGCATTTTTTGGCATAATTCTTCAAGAATTATAAATTATTTGAACTAAAAATTCAAAAGATAGTTATTTAAATTCAAAATGCCCTTTCACAAAAAAATTCTAAAATAAAATAGCGTTGAATAATATAAAGTAATTGAGCCTTTGCCACAAACTCAAATTTGCTAATCCATACATCTTTGCAACCTGTTGGTGTAAACCTTTTATATATGAAAAAGGATGCGTGCCAATGACTGAGTTTCTATCTTCTTTTTTAATAAAATAATACCAAAAATATAATTGGAGATTTAAAACTAAAAAATTTAACTTAATTAAAATTTTTTTTTTTTAATTTGCAATTTCCATTGTAAGGAAAAAGCATTAATTTCGTAAACTGATTTTTAAAAAATTTAATAAGTTTCCAAAATGCTGTTTTTAATGTTTTCTTCTTGCATACTTTATGATTATATAAAGCTATTACTTGCAGCCTTTATTCAGCAATATGCAGTAAATTATATTAAACAAACTTACGGCAACTCTATGGGTAATAATGCAATCTTTTATTAAGTCTGTCATGAAAAGTCTGAACATTTTTTTATGATATTTGCAATAAATTCGAATATTACTTTATCTTAATTATGTTTTATACTTTAGTGCATTTTTGTAATCTCAGTTTTCTCAAAAGTTAAAAGTAAACCTTTTTTTGATTATGTTCTTTAAGTTTCTTTAGCAGAAATGTAAAAAAATTTTACATTTTTTTTTTTACAAAAAAAGTGTTCTATATCTTTGCAACCTAAGTTCTTATCCCTATATCTGCGCAAACTAATGGTGTAAATCTTTGACATTTCAATATGTTTTAACATAATTCGTCTTTTGAATTATCTAAGGCCTACGTCGTTGGTTTGGAAAGATATAGGGATTAGAAAATCAGAGTTTGTGGCAAATACTTAATTTCTTTTCTTGTTTAAGATTGGTGTTTGTGGTGGCTGGATTTTCAGTCCTAGTTTATCTATTTGTGTTCATCAACCCTCGGTTTGGCAGTTTATAGGAGACAATGGACTTCTTACTGATCTCATATTCAGGTAAAGCCCCCCCCCCCCACTTGTCTGACTGATTTAAGTATCTTTGTATCTTCAAATTGTACGTCAATCTCCTTTACTAAACTTTACTGTTTCTTCGGTCAGTGTATTGCTTAAATTACTGCAGTACAGACCGAAAGCTTAGTTGATGGTAGAGTCAGAATTTTTGTGTTGATCAGTGTCCTAGCATTGATCTCCATCTAATTCAGACTTAAGGATTGATTTAAATCACCTTCGATATTCCGTTCCGTGGTGGTCATAATTTGAAGGGATACCTTTAATTGATCATAAAATTGTTAAGTGACTGCACAGCGATGGATGGATTACAAACATTCGAACATGAAATTAAGGTCCAAACCCTCTAATAATTTATGTGAGTTATGATGGTGTGTATTTATTAATTCATGCCAGCTTTTTTTGGTTTAAGATTATTGTGTTTGAGTGCGGGATGGAGTACCCCCCACCCCATTATTGCTAGGTCTGGGCACGTTCCAACTTGTTTAAGCCGTTTCGTTAACGGTTAATTCCAACAGTTTTTAAATTAAAACCTCAGCTAGCCGTTAGTTTATAGATAATAAGAACGAGACTTCGTTTCGTCAACGATATTTTCTGTAAATGTTTGTTAACAATCTCAATTTCATTAATGGCGTTAACGGAAAATTGTCAATAATTATTAAAGAATTAACGGTGTTAACGGTGCAAAGGGCTAAAAAATGTCGTTAACGGTGAATAAAATTGTTAATGGCGCAGCCATTTAAGGTCTTTTACAGTATGTAACGGCGTTAACATTAATTTTTTTTCAAGAACGGTGAATCCGTTTCTTTAATGATTCGAAATTAACGATTTTTGCCGTTTGTTAACAAACTCTTCCGTTTATTTTCGAACACCTCCGTTTTGTTAAAGGAACTTTGCCCAGCCCTAAATATCGCTGCTGTCATTTTTGAAATTATCATTGATTTAACTTGTATCAAATATAGGTGTTTATTAAAAATAAAGGAATTGAGTCGTATGTAACAAAATTCTGATTTTATTATCCATCTGTCTGATTGCAACCCAATATTTATAGACATTAGATATTTCAAACTATAAATTGTGTTTGATCAAATAATCTAAGGTTAAAAATTTAGAGATTAATAAATTTGAGTTTGTGGCAAAGGTCCAACCCTTTACTTTAATTTGACTTGGAAAAAAACAAGAAAAGCTTTATCTACAGAGAGAAGCAGAAAGCTCTGGAAGACGACTTTTATACTTATAAGACATAATTTTCGCAATTTATTTTTATTAGCTGGCCTTAAAAAAATATGTTTTTATAAGTAGGAAGGTTTATTTTGATTTTCATGGACTATGAGAACCTTTTTTACAGTCATTTTAACGCATTTAAATAGTACAAAAAGTGCAACTTATTAGTTTTGTGTGAAATTATGGTTTAAATTTTCTGTTTTGTTTGTTTCTGCTTATTGACGTTGGTACTAAAATGGTTTATCTATTTTATGAAAATTTAGTAATTTATAAAGTTGACATCCCATACTTTAAAAATTTACACACGTTTAATATTTTCATTTTCTACTCTTTTCCCCAATTAGATAGATAAACGTATAAAATTTAGTTTCCTGGATCAAAATTAGAATGAAGCCACGAAAAGTCAAGGAACTTTGTTAAATCAACAAAATTAACAATATTTAAGATTTTATGAGACTTTCGACAATTAATTCTTAAAATTAAAGTTAAATTAAATTCTAATGTCTAAGGCTACAAAAAGGTAAGTCAGTGAGATAAATCCAAGGCCAAGGCATTGCGACACTTAAAAGTCGACCCAGTCTTAAAAATTGATGCATTAACAGTCTGAATTTATGTGGTTTGTCTAACCCGACCTATAGATAGAAAAAAATAAAACCCTTGATATGCCAACGATAGCGAACTGTCAACTGATTCAAAAGTGGTAACGTCCCCAACCCTAGTTGAAACAATGGTATACAGGGTTACCCACACAGGATGAGACTTCAGAGACGACTGTCCTGTTTATTTATATGCATAATCCTCTACACTACTTCTTTCTTTCTTTGACAAATCATTATTTAAGTCATTTAAAAACATATTCAAGGCAGCTGGGACTTAATTTAAACTTGAAATCGTCATATTTGAGAGTTTGCAGTTATCTTCACAGTCTCATCCTTTGTGGGTATCCCTGTATATATATAGTAGAGAAAGAGTAATTACCCGTCCTGGAGTAAATTGATGGGGTTTCTGTAAAGATGTGTCAAAGAGGTAGAATCAATTGGCAGAACAAGCTAATTAATTGTCCTTCTCTCTCTCTTTGATGGATTAAATTCTCTAATGTAATTGCAGAAATGTAAAAGCTGGCTGATCAAGTTTAAATAAAAAGCAAAAGTTTTAAATTTACGGAAAATGTTGAAATGGTTCCTTATATTTTAAAAAATTCTTGTTCATTTTTGAGATTTTTAGGGGTTTCTCTCTGCAGAGAGTACAGTTAGAAATTAGGTTTTTTTCAATATTATTAATTAAGATTATATATCTATCATCTAATTTTAATGTAAACTCTTTTTATAAATATCCCATATTTCTAGGATAAACGATGAATGTGGATTTCATCAACAAAATTCAAGGTAACTAGAAATAGAACTAGAAAAAGAGCTAGAACTAGAACTAGAACTAGAACTAGAACTAGAACTAGAACTAGAACTAGAACTAGAACTAGAACTAGAACTAGAACTAGAACTAGAACTAGTTAGAACTAGCACTAGAACTAGAACTAGAACTAGAACTAGAACTAGAACTAGAACTAGAACTAGAACTAGAACTAGAACTAGAGCTAGAACTAGAACTAGAACTAGAACTAGAACTAGAACTAGAACTAGAACTAGAACTAGAACTAGAACTAGAGAATATAAATAATTTTACATCTTGACATTTTTCATCCAAAAACAATATATATAGCGCAGTAAAATCAAACTTGATTCATGAGTATATAATAAAGTTAATACAATGTGTTCTAAAATAATTGCTTATTAGTTTTCTGTCTTAGAAAAACTTTATTTACTTTTAAAATCTGATTTTTACCTGATTTCAAAGTTTCTACTTTTTGAAAATGAAGTTCTTTTAATCTTTTATAAAATACAGTTAGTTGAAATTGCAAATAGTTAAAAAAGTTGATTATTGCACTTAAGTTTGAATGAAGATGATATTGATGAAAGTTTGAAGCGTCCTCTTCAAAACTATGGAGACAGTTCAAAATATGATCTCAGTAACACGTATCAGACGGTGAGTTCAGGGGGTTTAACAAACATGAAACTTGACATCACTTTAAGATCGTCTTTGATATTTAATTGATATCATTTAATAGCAAAGTTTGTATCAAAACAAGGTTGCAAGAGTTACAATTTTAAGCTTCCAATAATGAAATGTAGTTTATTGTTTTTTTAAATGACAAAGAAATTGTTTATTTAGCTAGATTTTATTTTATAAATTGAAATCTGAGCAAAATGATTTGAGTGTCCGGCAATTATTTTTAAAAGAGATTTTTTTTTTGTCCCCAGGACATGATCGGGTTGTTACGATCAAATCTCGGAATTTTTTCTATTGCGAAAGTTTGGTGTTGTTTTGGGATTTTATATTGATCTACCAGGGGTTGTAATCTGGCAGCACATTCATCCATCAACGCTTCACTCATACTGAGAAGAGGGTTGACAAGATTCCAGCTGCCTAAGATTCTTCTTAAAGGCCTGAGAATATAGAGTGCAGGAATCCTTCTGATATACTGGAATGAGGCCCGGGTGCCATACTGATAGGAAACATCACACTCATTGCTCCCTAACATCTGTAAGCCCGGATTGGATACCCTCAGGTACCTATAGCTGGCAACCATAGACTCTCCCTGCTTGTCCACCATACCTCTCTTCATCATCATTCACTTGGATCAATCCAACTTGAAGCTTCTTTCTTGTTGAGTAGAAAGCACGCACCCTTTCGCTGCGAGAGTTGTTGACAGCCGCCCCTCTGTCCTCCTACATCCGTCAGGTGGTCATAACTGCTTAACTAGAGGTCGGCTTCAGATGTTTTTGAAACCACAGGTTTGTGTGGAGAACGGGAATCGAACCCGTGAACACCAGTCTGGACACCAATCCAGTTACTGGCTGTGGAAAAGTGTGCTTAACTTCAGTGAGCTAAAGAGAACTGGTGTCACACACTATCCACCCCACCCCACAAACTATCCACCCCACCCCACAAAAATTATGGCAATTATGATATCACAAAAAGCAGCCCAAGTCTTAGAAATGCTAACAAGGTTTTTTTCATGAGTTTGTAAAACAATGACAAATGAATTCCGCAAATTATTTTTAGACGACATTAATTCCTTTTTTAAACAATCATGTTTAGGGAACTCTCAAATATTTTACACAGTACTAGGCTTTTAGGGTGCTTCGCGCCCATCTTCTATTTAAATTGTGAACATCTTCTTTTTGTTTACATTTTAAAACAAAGAAGAAAAAAATTTGCGGATTTTCAAGAATTTAAATTTTTTACAAAATTAAAACCTTTAAACACATTTTTAAAATTTTTATTATTCATAAACCTTCCCTGTGCACACGTGATGTCCCAAAAAAAATTTGGGCCCGATCGGTTCAGCCGTTTTGACGTTCATTGGATACAAACAAACAAACAAACAGACAAGCTAAATTTATATATAGATTACTTAGCGTTACCATTATCAATGAGCATTAAGGGAAACAAATTAACAAATTATTTAATCATTAATGGCCATTTTTAGATTAAATAATCATATTATAAACAAAAGCCATTGTGTGAATACAAATAACTTTCGGACAGTTAAATGATGGTATAATGGTCATTTTTTCAAAGAAAAAATATTATCAGTTAATTGATAAATTTGATTACGACCATTTTTAGAACTTTGTTTAGTATGATCAGCTGACTCCAGAATACAATAATCCCGCGGCATTGCTTCCAAACACTCAAAACGAAGACGACAATAAAGAGGTAAAAAATTATGAAGGAATGTGGACGAATTGTTCTGGAAATATTTAGGATTAAACAAAAGTTTTGATTAATTTTCAAAAATAGAATACTGCTTATTTAAAAATTTGAAAGCAGAAAAAACATTTTTTTTTAATTTAGTTTTGTTGTTAAAGCTAATATGATCAGAGACACTCTTTAATAAAAATAAGATAAAAAGACGTTGTTATTTTTAGAGTTTATTTTCAGGACGGGAAAGAGTATCTTGTTTACTACAGAAAAGAAAATTAATCTTAAAAAAGTGTTTATTTTAGAATCATATGTTTACTTTTGCCAAAGTACATTAAAAAATAAAAAGTACTTTAAATCAACAATTTAGATTTTTATTTGTTCTTTGTGTTACAGAGGATCAGTTTTTAAGACTGGGTCGACTGCGAAGTGTCATAGCGACTGGGGCTTTGAATTTATCGCACTTTAAAGCCAATGAGATGTAACTTTTTAGAAGCATTTGCGTTTAGCCTTAGTTTTTATCTATAAACTATCTACAGGGTGTCCCAAATCATATTAAATCGTTTATGGCTCTAAATTGCAATTTTTGGGACTAATCAGAATTTAAAAATAGTGAATCATTTTTGAAAAATGGTATAATTGTATTTGCATGTAGAAAACACCAGGCTCTTCGGGTATTATATGTATCTTTGAGATAATCCAATATGATATGGGAGGCTCTGGATAATCTCCGCTAATATCGAGAGCACACAACAAAAAAGGCAGACCACATTTTTTATAAGTAAAAGTAGGTTAAAAACAAATAGAGAAAATATTTCAAAGATCAAAGACGACCTTTCATTCGTCTTACTGCTGTCATGTTTTGTGGGACCCCCCCGTATCTGATATCTGTGGATTTTCCTCAATAATTGAGAAAAGTCTGAAGCAAACTTTGGAAGGAATTTAATAAAAGTTCTCAAATAAACTTCTTTATAGCGGACAACAATGATAAAAAGCCAACAATAATTTCTTTTCAACATTTTTAATATTCGTAATTCAGTATTTTCATTCTTAAAAACTAATTTTAATAAAAAGATTAAATAATGCGTTTAAAATTTGTATTTTCTAAAACATAAAACTATCTGGGGAAAGCTTCGCCTTGAATCTAAGTTTTCCTCATGATGATTAATGTTTTGAAAGCAAACGAAGAACATTACAACGAGTGTATACTATAACAGAGAGGAGTTATGTATGCTAAAATTTTACTAATAAATATGCCGCGAACTCGTCACCAAAAGCATATCTGATTAAGTAATTAATTGATCAAAAAGTCATTTTGATCAGAAATTATCTCTCAAAAAAGTTGCCAAAAACTATTAAATTTGTTTTTAAAGTTTTAAAGCATCAAGTTCTTTTGTTTAGATTAAATTCTTCAATGTTTGTTGTTTACAGGTTTTAAAAATATATTAATAAAGTTCATGTCAAATATGTTACAAAGTTAAAAACATTTTTGAAAATACTCAATTAAATTCTTTAAACATGTTTTTCTTGTTATAAATAGCATTTCTTTTCTGATAACAATAATATGTCTTAATTTGAGATATAACCAAAATATTTGTTGCAACTGTTTTGACATATTACAGCGTCTTTAAATTATTTATTTGTTGTTAAAGCTATTTCTAAGGATATCTTAGATCTATGGCTAAATTTGTTTTTTTATTTACGTTTCTTTCAAGTTAAGTTGATAAACAATTAACAGCAAATTTTAAAAACTTATAAAATATCTAGTTTTTCACATCATAAAGCACCATCACCAACTACATGGTCCAAAACTCATAAACACTCCATGTAAAATATGTATACACAAACTTTTTTAATTAAGAATTCTATTGAAAATAAGTAGTTTTAAAAATATCATATTGAAAAACTAAAAATCCGCGAAATATCAAAATGAAAATCTACGAACTCCGGAATCTTCCTTTACTAAACTAAAGTTCAGAAATACATCACCAGGAGTCGCTAGCGTCCATTAATTTTTGTTTTGAGATTTTTAACGTCAAAAAATAAAAACTTTATTTAAAGTGATAAAAAATTAGATTTTACTAGACCGTACTGAAGTATTTAAAAGTTTTGTTAAAAAATTATTAGACGTCAAATGCATGTTTCATCCATGATGATTTTATACTTATTTTCTTTCAATCAATTCGTTTAACACTTCCTTTCTCCATCTCTCTCCTTGTTGTTTCAGCTATTTTAAAGGCTTAAAGGCATAATAAAGCCAGCCTTAATATCTTAACTTAATTGAAGGTTTTGCTATATGATATATTCAAGAAAAGTGGATCTAGGATAGTTTTGAAAATGCATGGATATTGGTAGGTAGGCAATTTGGATATTCCAAATAATAATCATAGTAGCTTAGCATCACATTATTTAATAATGAAGATATATAAATTTACAACTTTTAAATGTACTTTGATAAATGGATATAATAATAAGGAATACTATTTGTCAAAACCACATTTAAAGACTGATTTATCTAAACTAAGACCCCCGGCTCCGCGGTTTAAAATCTGAAAAAAGATGAAAATTAATTTTCAGAATTTTAATATTAATTTTATCCTTTAAACTTGAAAAAAATAATCTAAAACTTTGTTTTTTAATGTTTTCCCAAAACCTTGATTCTTTAAATAATTTTCAAGGTTTTTCTATTTTCTGAAATAGTAAAGTTTTTCTGGTGGAATACATACAAAAATCTTTAACCATATAAAGGCTGGGGGTCTGAATCTATATAAAGAAAAAGGCTNGCCTTAGAGAATAGGTATAGGGTTGAAATGCATGTTCATAGCCCAATTTTTCAAGGCTCATAGAAAAAAATTAGACCGATAACTTTAATAGTTTGGTTGCTAGGGAGGGTTGAAAAAATGCCTAAAAAAGGGTAAAAAAAGTGAGGAAAAAAAATGCTTCTTTTAAACAAATATCAAAGTGTAACACATGTTTCTACATGCATTTTTTAAGGGCTTTTTAAAAATACTATTTTTAAATATGTAGCTTTAGTCACAAAAAAAGATGTGGGCCATTTTAGATTTTTTTCACAGACCAGACTTTTTTTCCGCCCTGTAGTCTACCCTATAAATAAAAAAATAAAAATTTTAACAAAAAATCCTTTAAATTACTAATCATTAAAAGTAAAAAAAAATTCACGGTGATTGTGACAAAAATGAAAGTGAGGACAAAAAAACTATAGGGGGGAGGGGGCGCAAAACGCCCCCCCCCCAGCCTGTTTAGGATTAAGTTGGTTATAAAACAGATTTTTTCTTAAACTTTTTAAAAGAAAATGAATGAAAAAAAATCTTCTTCTCATGGTTCATGCAATGTAAAGCCATAAAAAGGCAAACGAACCAAAAAACATTTTTCTTGACTCAATCAAAGGAACTTGGTGCCTCAAACTCTTATTTTCGAGTCCTTAATCTTTACAACCTATAGATAGTAGTCGTAGACCTTTGATATTCAAATCTATGGATTCTGCAATATTGGCCGGATTCAGGAATTTTCAAATTGAAAGTATAGAAGTCCTGCTAAATAGGCGATAGGTTATAAATAACTATACATTTTCTCTGAAACATTTCCACGAGGTAAATCAGTCCAGAGGGGTTCCTGAGTTAAGATCGGAAAAACAAATAAACAGAGAATATTACTTTATATGTGAATTAGTTTGAGAACGTAACTATGCCTGAAAACCGGAGAAAGGGTAGAGTATAGAATGCTGATGGACAGTTTGTACAGAGCCCAAAACTTAAGACAGAGTATCGTTATGAAAACCAGTTTTGAAACTCGGGTTTCACGAATGGGATTAAGCAGTTTTGTGGATATCAATATCTTTTAAAGTTAAACACTTTGAATTGACGAAATAAAGATTTTGAATTTTCAAAAAATCCATCATCATATACAAAAGTTTTTTTTCCCAAAATATTTTTTTGTGCTCCAAATTGAGAATTTTACTCAAAAAACTGTTATTTGTTCTCACGAGCAATTTTTATTTATATGCATGATAAAAATTTAACATCCAATATGCCTCTGTTTATGTGATAAGTGAATTAACTTGGAAGGAAAGGCCAAAAACGGAAAACTATATCGCAAAAACAGTAAAAATAGCCATATTTTTATTTCTTTTTTTACTTTAAAAAGCTTATTTGATAACTAAACGGAGAATACTATAAGACTCAGTTAAATTAAATGGTGTGTAAACCAATATATAAAATCTTTATACATTATCCAACTCGAAAGAAACAAATTCTAAATCTGACGAAGCTGTAAGAATAGTTTTATAAAGAATGTACAACATGGTGGGCTTAACCATTTATTAATGAAAAAAAGAACAATATTTTAATTAGGTTTCTAATTATTGTAAAGTACTCCACAACTCTATCTTTTTCTTTTCTCAAAGATTTCTTGAAATAGAACATCATGATTTCCCTGATTTCCTTCACTTGTGAACTTCAAGCAGTACATAAATCTCCTGATTGACCCGGCATCATGAAACCTTAACAAGATTATGTGTAAGCTTAAGATCAAGTGAATTTAATGGTTCTGTCAATATTCCAGAAAGCTATAACTTTCGATCACTCCTATTAAACATAATTTTTCAGCTTTTTTTCTTAAATACTTTTTTGCCGGCATATATGTTTTGAATAAAAAGTATATAACAAAAAAATCCGTAACTTTAAAGATAGTCAAAATATAAACCAAAACGAGAATGATTTCAAATTGAAGAAACCGAATGCCTCTAACTCTGTTTAGTCAGGGGAGAGATATATACAGTGGCCGTGGGCTGTCATCCCCCCCCCCCCCCTCCGAACACCCCATCTATACGCCCTTGATATGAAAAAATTATGAAATGTTCCTTTAAGACGAATCCAATTCGGAAAATATGTTACAGTCTATAAAACAAAATATGCGTTGGTTGATCTAGCTTTCCATCCTTCTTTCAAAAAATATTTCCACAAATGACACAAGCCGTGGAGGGATAGTCTAGCTCTGTTGCAGAAATGTTGATTTTTCAAAAACTTTATAATTGTAAATTATTTAAACAAAATTCATATTTTACCTTGGTATAAGCTCTTATGTTTCGGAGAAGTATTGTTATGCCCATCGGATAATTTTTCAAGTTTACTGATGATCGTGTAACTTCTTAATTTGCAGTTTTATACAACAAATCTTTCATGCTATGGGATAGAAAAACTGTCTACTGTTTACATACCCCATATCTGTGTACACAGATGCCGCAACTCTCATTTATCCGATGTACTGTATGTCACTACATGATCTATACCTAACACCGATTCCCTTCTGTCCCTGATCTCTGTCCTTATTGCAAAGACGACGGATTACATCCCTTGCTGAAAACTAACCATCCAACTTGTTAAACCAACAAACTTGTTAAACCACCCAACTTGTTAAATCAACAAACTTGTTAAACCACCAAACTTGTTAAACCACCCAACTTGTTAAACCAACAAACTTGTTAAACCACCAAACTTGTTAAACCACCAAACTTGTTAAACCACCCAACTTGTTAAACCACCAAACTTGTTAAACCACCAAACTTGTTAAACCACCCAACTTGTTAAACCACCCAACTTGTTAAACCAACAAACTTGTTAAACCACCCAACTTGTTAAACCACCCAACTTGTTAAACCACCCAACTTGTTAAACCAACAAACTTGTTAAACCAACAAACTTGTTTACCACCCAACTTGTTAAACCAACAAACTTGTTAAACCACCCAACGAACAAAAGTTGACTTAAACTTGACTTATAATCCCAAAAGTTGACTTTAACTCGACTTGAAGTTATTCTTTTCTATAAACTAATTTTAAACTAGTATTAAACGAGATCTGTTGGCTGGGCAGCTAAGAAAATTTCCCGTGGTTCTATCGAGTTAAACCTAAAGCAATATGTAGAGAAAATCGTTCAAAGGTTATCTAAGTTATGATCGGACATCAAGGAAACAGTAAATTTAGACTGTAGCGTTCTTTAAAGATAACTTGTTATTATCTTTAAAAAATACGTGGTTAACACCCATTTTACAGTGAAAAAATGCTGATATTTTAGCCCTATTATGTGTATTTGATGATATTAAATTTAAAATATTTTGTTTACCACTTTATAGCTTGAAAGAATAAACAAAAGGAAATGGGTCTCTATGTGTAAACTGTAAATGATTTTTATGTTTTATGTTCATATATTTTTTTAATCTAGCTTGGGAACCCAGCGCTGCCAAGTTCACTAAAAGTTACTCCTGCCGTTTAACCGCACTTAAACGATTTTACCAGGAAACTAAAACTTCGCTATTAAAGTCAACTCACTCAACTTAGAATCTCAAAACCAAGCTAAGAACATTCCCGTGAGTCTCCCGAGTTCCTCAATCAAAATTTGAGGCAAATCGGTTCTTAAGTTATGATCGGACAAACAAACAGACAGAGATTAGAACTTCATATACATAGATATAATAACGTCAGCCGTAAAGTCGTCTTTTAATTCCACAATTTCATGGGTCCAACCACATTTTCATTTATCTTTATAATAAACATTGTCAACAGTATTTCATGGAATTGCTAAATTGTTTTTGTAATACTTTGGACATTTTAATTTGATAACATGTCATTATTGTTTTTTCTTTTAAATGCAAAAGTTAACAACTTTCTTGCACATTTTATGTTTAATTCTAGAAATTAAAGGAATACCAAAAAAAAACATAATTCAAGATGTATTTTCTGAGTTCTGATTTTTTTCTTTTTTATTAATTTTCCTTTTTTTGTTATTTAGGAGTTTATCTGTATAATGAATGTATTTATCCATATATTGTTTGTAATTGTTTGTGCATAGATTTTATTCAGTTGTTGATAAAAGATGTTTTATTATGTATGCGCACAGATTATTTTAGTGACCTGTACAATTCTTACGATTGTGCATAGAACACTCTCTGTTAAAACCTTAAATAAATCCAGTATTGAAAAAAAGTTGCTGTCAATATGTGTTCTTTATTAATTGGTAAATTAATGACTTTTGACAAAAATAAATTTACATTTAACATTTTCTTTTGTGGAAAGGGATGGGGGGGGAAATTCATCATTTAAAAAGAATAATCTGGCAAGTAAAAAAGTTTATGGAAAATTAAAATGCTACAATATTTATAAGAAAGACCTTTATAATCCAGTATTTTATATCAGTCTTATCTGTAATTTTTTTTACACTATAGAACAGCTGATCATGGGCTTTAGTATTTTTAAGGGATACAAAACACTATTTTTGTATATCATAAAAGTAAAATAGGGATAAATATTTTGGACTGAAATCAACAACTCATACCAATGATATTTCGAGAATACGGGATTATAATTTATTAACTTAAATATACAAACGAATACTCTACGATCAAATAGCAATTGAAGCAAGAATCAAAGTAGAATGAACACAGCTTTATCCCACTCCCACTGCTTTCTGAAAGGGTTGATCATCAACTGTCTCATCAGCAAGCATTCTTTTGACCCGCCATCTCCCACCGGGGATCTATCCCTAGCCTCCTTGAACTGGCGGGTCAACGCCCCTTACACCACGCTACTCCGAGATAAGGGATGGCGTCAGGTATAAGCTAATCCTAGATTTTGGCGTGGCTTGGTCTATTTATAACTACAAACTTAGCATCATTCTAATTATAACTGAATATATACAGAAGGGGGTTAATACCCCTTCAAGCAGAAGATCGCTGAAAGATCAAACAACGATCATAACTCTGCCACAGTATTATTTAAAATTTTTGAAAATCCACCACAAAAAAAACACAGAATATAAAAATAGATCTTTTTTAAAATTGAGGAAAAAGAGTAAGAGTGACCATAAAAAGTTAAAAACTTTTCGTGAAATAATCAGGCAATTATATTTTAAAACAAAAAAATTTACATTTATTTGTAGAATAATAAAATTTCAGCTTTATAATTCTATACATAACTTTTATTGGAGAATAAAGTGATGATTAAAACTATTGAACAGTAGATTACAGAAAATCCAGATATGGTTGTAGTTGTAGGTACAGTAGTTGTTGTGGTAGTGGTAGATTTAGTAGTTGTAGTTGAAATTGTAGTTGTAGTGGTAGGAACAGAAGTTGTAGCTGTAGTAATAGGTTTAGTAGTTGAGGTGAGATATAGGGATTAGACTCTTTGAGTTTGTGGCAAAAACTCAGTTCCTTTAATAACAACTAAATTATTGTTAACATAAGGTGGAAGTCCTGGCATTCAAGTATTCTACTTGAAATATCTTAATCATGGGTACTGGAATAGGGTAAGGTAGTCATACAATTCTAGCTTCTGTATCTTACCTACGTCATCCCGGTACAGGGCACAAAGTGGACACTGGCGAGTATACGCATAATTGTGATTGGCATTTCTTTGGCGGTCTGAGAATTCTCCACCAATAGTTTTAATCAGTGACGTCAGAGGATACGGATCTTCCCCCCGTACCGTATCGACCTTTCATTCGTGCGCGAGCCTCGTTGGGATACCCTATTCCAGTACCCATGATCTTAATATAGGCTTAAGCCTGACAAATACTTTCCGTTTGGATTAATCATATCCTGCATAGTATTACTTCCAACTGTCGTTGGAGATCATTGGCTTAGTTGTAAAGCCAAAAGGTGAGATGCATGGTTAATTGTATGGAAGCTAAAACTATTTTAATTCAGATTTAATCCCTTCCACATGTGGAATTCACATTTAATTTAATTTTACCAATTTTGAGTTTATTTTAATTGACATTAATATTTTTCAGTAATATTTGAATGCACAAACACGCATCCTGGTGGTAAGTTTGTGAACTTGTATTTATTTTAAGTTAGGATATTGGTTCCCGGTTTACATTTTTAAATTTTGCGGATTTTTAGCTTTTTGCTTTAGTGCTCAATTTGATGAAAAATAGGTAAGCTAAGATTACTTTTCACTTCATGGCTGTATTATGCATTTAATCTCCTGTTCAACGAAATAACCAACCTTAAATTCCCTCCTTTTTTAATTCCAGGGAGGATAATTACTTATCCTCCCTATTTACAGGGAGGATAATTACTTATCCTCCCTATTTACAGGGAGGATAATTACTTATCCTCCCTCTTTACAGGGAGGATAATTACTTATCCTCCCTCTTTACAGGGAGGACAATTACTCATCCTCCCTCTGTGATCCATACAGATTTATCAAATAAATAGTTCTCTAATTTAATTTTATATTTACATTTATCACTCTCTTAATCAATCTTTATCAATCTCTTAATCTTAATCCATATGCATTAGTAAGAAATAAGAGAATTAAAATCATAATTGATAGTTTTATTGATTTCATTATTATTTTATCCCCCACGGTTGGTTATTTCGTTGAACAGGAGATTAAACGATAAATTACTACTTAACCGGGAGTTTTCATGAGGATAATTAAATTGAGGGGAAAACCACTTAGCCGAGGGCCTCCTCGACCTTTTTGGGGTTCTAAACCTCACGAGCGTACTTAATCTCCCGGTTAAGTAGTAATTAATAGTTATAAACATACATATTAACTGTAATATTTTTAGGGGGAGGGGGAAATTTATCTTTTAATGAATTTAGTCATAATAAATCTCAGAATACTAAAGTATATTTTTGCTCCTATCTAAATAAACATGCTGTAGCAAAATATAAAAAAAATTATTTTCTCAGGCACTCTCATTTTGTCACTAGTAAAAATCTAGTTAAATCTAATGATATATTTTTTAAATATTTTAAATATTAATACTTAAATTGATTAAATTTAAGAATACTAAGTGAACTTGGGAATGAAAGAAACAATTGAAAAACTATTATAATTCTCAAACCATTAAAAAAACATAGATAACAAGCAATGTATGCCTCTCCAATTATTGTTTTTAAAGCATTTCTGTGTACTGCATAAAAGTAATTGATTATTATAATTTTAAAGAAATATTTTATTTTATTTTATCATATTTGATACAATTTTAAAGCACTTGAAGAAATGTTATCTTATACAAATAAATCATTATAAATCAGTTGATCATGAAATCTCAACCAGGAGTAATATTCCTACCTGTCTTTTTCCTGTTGATAATACAAGGCAAAGATCAAATTTAACTTCTTAAAGGGATTGTTAGCGAAACATGCAAAGATGGTAATGCCGGATTCACAACAGTATCCTTATAGGCTTTTTCTGGTTATAGTAGCATGACAAATTTATTGGAAAAGGCATTAATAGAATAAAAGTTTTCATTGATTAAACTAAAAGTTTTAAAGTTATAAATGATAATTAGGTATTTTACTTTAAGAGCTAACTCAGTTTCATAAAACCATTATTTTTATCATTTTTAGCAAAGAGGAATATTACAATTTGAATCTTTGATAGGAAAATGTAACACTTTTTTAATTGAAACCCTGGAGGAGGGACCAGGAGTAGAACCCATAGTTTATAGTGGAAGGAAAGCGCCTCCAGGTAGATTTTTGCCAGAAACAGTTCCATAGCACGTTTTTGTAGGAGCTTTAAACAACTTTTTTTTATATTGTAACCAATGTCTTACTCCAATAGTTCTTTAAATATGTATCAATCCAGATACAGCTCTCTCTGTGTTCTTAAGTATGTATCAATCCAGATACAGCTCTCTCTGAATTATTAAGTATGTATCTATCCAGATACAGCTCTCTCTGTTTCTTAAGTATGTATCAATCCAGATACAGCTCTCTCTGTATTCTTAAGTATTTATCAATCCAGATACAGCCCTCTCAGTATTTTTAAGTATGTATCAATCCGGATACAGCTCTCTCTGTATTCTTAAGTATGTATCTATCCAGATACAGCTCTCTCTGTATTCTTAAGTATGTATCAATCCAGATTCAACTCTCTCTGTATTCTTAAGTATCTATCAATCCAGATACAACTCTCTTAAACTCTATAATTTCTACGGAGATCTAATACGTCTGACTGTAATAAAACAGAGTTCATATTCAACTAAACTATATTTGAGTATCAGGTACAGATAAAGATTAAAACTGACCGATAATACGGTCAGGTGATTATAATGTAATATATATACATTTAGGTTCAGGTTTCCAAGATATGGGGGTTATTACACAATTTATCACAATATCACACTTTTCTCTGTTCATCATCTTCTTGAATGAACTTTTAATTATGTCAAAGGTGTCCTTAGGGTGAATGGAAAATTTTAGAACCCAACTTTAAGGCGTTTCGATCATCCTGGTGTTATCCTCTTACTTGGCTGGGGACGCATTTTTTGTCAAACTTAATTTTCACATCTCATTTTTCAACTAAAATTGACTAATAATTGACTAACATGAATTTCAAATAAAAATTTCTTTGTAAAGCAAATAAATCATTCTTAAAATTAGATTTTCAAACTTGAAAGAACAATAAAATTTGGAGATTTATATTATTTTTATTTGTTTTCAAATAAGATAAAATATTCAATCGTGTTTTATCAAGTTACATTTAAATATACTTAAATTAAAATTTAGCAAATAAGGGTTTCCAAGAATACAAGAATCTTTTGGCTTAGATTATATTTTTTTCTTTGATTTAAATTATTATATTGATTTTTTTTTTCAAGAATTGTGTCATTGAACTGTCTGATGTACAGAACAATCTATAATCTCTATACATAATCTCCTTGTCTATCTTTCTCTCTATGTGTTTGTTTGAGTCAAAACGGGTAAACCAGTCAGGCCCAGATTTGTCTTGGCATCTCTTGTGACCCCAAAGGTTTATGGTTTGTCGAAGTTAAACCATTTCAACCAGAAAAAAATTTATATATAATTTTTTAAGATGCACCAATTTCAACACAAAGATCCTCAAAATTATATGTTTAAGATTTACGAAGAAATAATGCCCTTTCAGATTCATCATTTATAAGCTAAAAGTGTCACTAAAAAAGGAAGGCAAAGCGCGCTGGCCTAATTAACAAAAAACCGTTGAGAACTCAAGATTATCGGGTGTATTTCACATGAGTGACCCGTGAATATCCTGTGATAATTCACGTGTTGACCAGGTAAATGTTGAGGATTTGATCACGAGTCTTGGACCAAGATTTTACACGGGGAAACTTGAGTTTATTTCACGAGATGTAATAGGAATTAAATTCATTTTTTTCTCCCATTTACTTAAATTACATTTGTTAAATCCCAGGAAAGTTGGGGGGATATATAGTGGATTTCTTATAATTAAATAAATATTAGAAAATACTGAGTAAAAGTATTTGATCATTACAAAATGTTTAGAAACTAAAGATTATATCTTAACATTTAACATCTTGAACATGTAAATATTATATAATCAATATTCACACAGTAGTATTTCAAGTCTAAAATGTTCAATTAAATGTGCTTATATTTGCATAATAGTCACTTTCTTTTTATATCTAAAAGATGGATATTCCAAAAAAGGGTTGTTGAGAAATACAATACAAAATTCAATTACTACGTAATACTTTTATTTTCTAAAAGATGAGCAGAGACACCGAGTGTTGTGATTATTCAACTCTATTAAAAATGAAGCGCACAAAGTTCTTCCCGTGATATCTCACATATTTTACATATGATATTTACAAAAATTAAACTCTAAACATATGGGAAATTGCAAAATCTTACACTGGTATCTTTTCTACGTGCACAACAACTTGCGTATTTTAATGGAATATTTCCGCGTTTTTTTACCCATGCTTTTACACGGGATGAATCTTCAAAATCGTGAAAAGTTGCTATAACCACAATTGGAAGGGCCGTGAATTAAACATGTGAAATATCAACCAGTTCTTCACCATGCTAATCTCGTCAAAAACCTGTGTTTTGTTTGTTGGGGGAATCCTTTAAAAAAAAACAATAAAAGGAATTGCTTTAAGCTTAACTTTCAAATCCTTATATCATTGCATCCTGATGTCATAGTAGAAAAATTACCGTTAGAGGCAAGTGTCAACAGGGTCTTTTCCAAAAAAAGCAAACAATCTTTTCATCATTCAAAATTATAGTAAACAAATTATTCAAGTTCAATTATTATGTAACTGTGCTTTGTGCCCCCTCTTCTGTAAATAATTTTTGTCTTTAATTGTTTTTTTCTGAAAGTCGGTCATTTAATAAAAATTTCAAGTTTTAATGGATTTTTTCCATGATTTTTTTTCCAATTTTGATGGTCCATAAACATTCCCACATGAGGTCCCACACAAAATTTGGGCTCGATTGGTTCAGCTGTTTTGACTTTTATTGGATTCAAACAATTTTCATAGAAACCAGTTTTTACAGGTATTGGTAATAATGGAACAGATTATGCTACCGCGCTTCCTTGGTTTCCGATGCTGCCGGGTGGGAAACGACGACAACCACGTCCTAATCCAACCCCAAGAACTGGTTTTGATTATCCTGACGGCAAGTTCACTAGAATTTTATAGCATTCTATGTGCATCAATTAATTTTTAATTTTCCTACTGTGTGATTAAAAACCAAAATTTAGCATGTTTGTAGAAAAATGTAATGCCAATTATGTAATCAAATAATAAATTTAAACTTATTTGATTTTAGTGTTTATTTTAACAAGTTTTAAGGTTTCTTTATAAACTTTATCTCTACAAGTATTTGAAAATTGAATACATTTTTAATTGAGGTTCTCTTCTTTGCGGAATTTGTATCTAAGACAAGAAGGAACATTTAACGAATATTTATTTAGAAAATATTATTCTCATTGTTAATCCTGCAAAGAGCTAAAGGGTACTGTTGTAAATCAGGCGTGTATTCCAAATTATACATAACGATAAATCGTGTGAAGAAAATACGAGAAAAAGAAGTTTTTTCCGACTTTAAACATTCAGTTAATCAGTAAAATTGAAAATTAAATTAAACAAATAATAATAATGTATTTTTTCATATTTCTTAAATCTTCAAGATTGTTTTCTACATTTCATTGTTTTTTTGAAACGAAAATGGGGCGCATTATTATTTGTAATCAACTGTTTTTGTGGCTATATAAAAGTTCTTTAGAAGTTAGAAAACACCTCCATTCGTTGCTTGTAAGAATTATTGTCCTTGTCTAAATTCTTTTTAAAGTTGAATATTTTCCAGCGTCTACTGTCTAGTTGTTTCAAATTCGCTAAAATGTTTGCCACAAGCAAAAATTGTTAATTCCCTATATATTACAACCAATGGTGTAAACCTTTTCAAACTTACAGGGTGAGTCAAAACAAAGTGTGATTCATGTTTTTTCAGGTTTCAACTGAACAACGTATATAACTTTCGAAAATAATAAGAAAAAAGGAACTAGAGAATTAAAAAAAAATGTTTCTTAAAAAATAGAACAGAACTGAAAATTGCGAATTTTTTTATTACAATTTTGCCAATTTTCTGTAACTCTGTGATTCCATCTTTATAAAATTTTAGATTTCGATAGAAATAGTTTATAGACACATTTTTGATTTTCTGAACTTATAATTTTGAGAGAAAAAAGGAGAGCGGATTTTTTTTTTAACATTGGAGTACCAACAAAATTTAAAATTTTCAAAAAATATTGAAAAGTTTTACTAAAAAAGGTACCTGGTGCCGCTAAACACAATTTTTTTTACTCACCCTGTGAATTTTTTGATTTTACATAATTCTTAGTTGAAATATCAAAGGCTATGACATTGAATTGCACACTGTACACTGTACAGTGTAAAACTATCTAATAATAAAAAGAAAATCAAAGTCTGTTACAAGCATGAAGTTTAAAATAAGGTTTTTTTTCATTTGTTTTAAAATAATAGTGTATTTATTTTTACATCTTTAAGTTAAAATTACATTTTGAATCTCAAAACATTCAAAATCAATTAAATTCGTTAATGTGTTTTTATGCCATGGATTTTAAAATATCCATTATTTTCTTATTTATATAAAGTTAAAAATAAGTTAAAATATATGATTACAAATACAAAGTTAAGTTCAAAATTGTTTTTTCTTACGAGTGTGTGTCAATTATTTGTTTGAAAGTTAGGATAAAAATTTCAAAAATGCACAATCAAATTCTCTTGTTTAATCTGAGCTGGGAACTTTAGAATGGCAAACCTTTAATTCTCTCTATGTATATCCATACTGTGTTTTCTCCAATCTCTCCAATGAGAGTGCAGGAATATATTTTTTGTAAATTGTATTGACCAATGAGGGCCTTGAAAATAAATTCTATCCAATGAGAGACCTCCGCAATTTCTAACAAATAAAGAATTTGTTGTCAGTCATTTTGTAAATCAATCGGTGAAGAAAAATATGTAGTAATAAATAAATGTGTGAGAAATTAAGTGAAGGTTCTTCCTGTCAAGAAAACGAACAAATCTGGTGTTTTTAGAATCAACGGATTTGAGTCTTTGCCACAAACTCTGATTTTCTAATCATTATATCTTTGGAACCAAATGTTGCAGTCCTTAGATATTTCAAACTATGAATTCTGTTAGATCAAATAATTTGATTTTGAAATATCAAAGGATTACAATATCGAGTTCTAAAGATATTGAGGCTTAAATATTTGATTTTGTTCCAAAGACTTAATTTCTTTGTTGATCTAAATAATTAATTTTGAGACTAACAGAATCTCGAAATTATGTTAGTCTCGAGATTAGCAATAAGAGAGAATCAAGCATTAATCCTGACATCCACCATTCTAAAGTTCCCAGCTCTGTGAGCACCGTGCACGACCTTTTTTAAAGTTTCATTGAATTTAATTTTCTTAAGAAGAACCATATTCAAAACTAAAAATCCGCCAAATTACAAAAATGATAATCCACCAACTGAAATGCTTTCTTTTCTAAAACTAAGTTCGGAAATACACCACCAGAGCCCGCGATTTAAAAGCTTCGGCTCGAGTCTTAATTCCTTAAACGCAGCTTTAAGACCCAATCTTAGACCCAACTCTGACGACAGCTTGTGTCACGTGATTGACAGCTGCGAGATCTTAGGCTCGACTTAAGGAGTTAGGCCCAATGAAAATAAAACCGACCTTGGTTGGTTTTAGTGAAGAATAAGGCTCAATGTTGGGTCTTATTCTCATCAAAACCCGGAATGCACCAATTCCAACTATGAGAATCCGCCAAATACAACATTAAACCGGTTTTATGAACTAAATTCTGTTGAAAAATAGATGCAACTTAAATTCGAAAGCCCAAGCCGTAAATAAGGCTCAACAACAGCTTAGACCCGAGTCGTATTTTCTTGAATTTTTTAAATCGCCGGCTCAGAAGTCTCTAGCATACGTTTATTTTTATTTAACAATCTTAACGTCAAATATTATAAATCTTAATTGAATAAAATAAGTAAGAAAACACATTTACTGGATTAAGTTAAAAGGTTAACATTTTGAATTAAGAATATATTTGATTTTTAACGCACATCATGTTAATGTTGATTTTATACATATTGTTTTTTCGCTCAAGGTAAAATGTCGATGTTTGTTAATGTTAAATCTGAACGTTTGGAATTTTTCACAGGTTGAAGTGTGCTGTACAGCATATAAAACAGCCATTAAGGGATATGAAAGCGATATGGTATAGTAACTTCTCTTTGGCTTATTTCCCTAAGAGTAAAATTTGCTCTTTGGCCTACTAAAATAAATAATTTTGGTAGCACCTATATTTAAACTTAAAATTGTATATTCATAAAATTAATTTTCTAAAGAGAAAATAAGAAAAAATTGAAAAGGCGTTATGTCATTTTCATCAAAATATATGTATGCAAAAAAAAAGGCACTCAAGACGTTATTTCAATGATCCTCTCTTCAAATAACTGCATGTTTGATCAAGATTTCTCCATTTTATTTATCTAGAAAATATTGTAGTATCTTGAAAAGGAATTGAGTCTTTGCCACAAATTCAAATTTACTTGTCCCTATATCTTTCGAACCTGATGGCGTAAATCTTAAATATTTCAAACTTAGATTATTATATCTAGCAGAATTAATAGTTTGAAATGTCAAAGGTCTACAACATTGGGTTGCAAAGATATAGAAGTTAGAATATCAGAGTTTGTGGCAAAGAATCAATTCCTTTATACATTCAGACATTTACATTCTTTGACTTTGCAGCATATGTCCACAGCCATACTGGAAGAACCCATTATTTGTAGAATATGAAGTTTTAGTTAATAAATAGGAATCTGTAATTCAATCTTAATAAATCAAATCAACGTGTTTTTGAAAAGTTTGGAATCAGAATAGGCCCAAAGATAATATATATATATTGATACGCGCTGGCAGGAAACCTTCTTCGTAAATTTCTTGTAGCAGACAACTCATATTTGTACCTCAGAGATTAATTACAACAAGAGACATCTATAGCAAATCAATTACTTTTTATTTTCCTTTCTCCCCCTGCTGCCATCTGTAGGAAATACGCATTTGTATTATATAAACATACAGTACACGTATTGCATCCTATGTAGTTCAAATGTTTGACCAATACAATTAAATTTCTAGGTAACTCAAACATACAGACAGAGCTTTAAATGAACACATAAAAAATCTTCAAACTACTATTTTCTTAAAGTTAAGAACTTTAAAACATAACTATAAATAACTATAATAACTATAAATTCTATAATATTCTTTTTAATTGCATTAATTAACTCATTAATTGCATTCATTACAACTTGCGCATTTTAACTTTGTCTAGTAAAATTCCTACCTTTTTTATTTTCATTGATCAACTTGTTTTATTAAGTACAATCAGCAGTATACATCGTTGATACTATAGTAATCAAGGATGTGATGCAAGGAAAGTTATTTCAGAAGTTTACGCATCTTTTGTACTGCAGTGTAATGTCTCTGGGCGGTAATGTAAACACAAGACGGATGTCGAAGCCTGACATTGGATCCATCTTTCACATAAAAAAATCAATGAAATATTCTGGTCATAGGAAACTATTATGTGAATGATTAAAATTATCAAAATGTAATGCTTATAACCTCCTTGGATATCTAAACGAACACTGATGCATCTGTTCTTATTTACAAATTTCGCCCAGAGAGAACTGGTTTCAATATGTACGCAGAGTATACGCGACAGCAATTAACTTTCCTTACATTACAACCTTGATAGTAATACTTTGTTATCATCCACGCAAAAATAAAGTAATAAATCAGAAACAATCCAGAGGATGATATGCCATGCGTACGTCAGAGATGATTCTACTTTTATTGTTTCCCAAGAACTCAAAATTATACTTTCTCGTATCTATTTATATATTTTTGGATGGGCCTCTTTTTCTCTAAAAAAAAGGTTTGCAATAAACATTTTCACAAAGATCTTAATTCTTTCTGTAAATCTATTTATATTTTAGATATATATGTGTCCAAGTGTAATCTCTTTGTGATGAATGATGAAATATTTTAGAAAATAATACAATCATATTTTTTCCAGCTTATCAAACTATTTTCACTGAAATTTACAAAGCGCTAAGCCATTTGTTACTTTGGCTTTTTAAAGTAAACAAAGGAATTAAGTCTTTGCTGCAAACTCAATCTTTTTAATCCTTTTATCTTTGCAAGCTGTAAACCTTTGACTTTTCAAACTAAGATTAATTGCAGCAACAAATTTTATAGTTTGTGGCAAAGACTCAATTAGATTATGAATAATCTGTCCGACATTTCTGACGATTAGAAATATTTTAATACATTTAGTTAGACTTGTTATAATTACATTTATATATTATGTTTACTTTAATCGTCTGTTACTACATTAATTGAGACACTTTTTAATATTTATATATTTAACCCATTAGTGACGAGACCATTAACTATTAGTGAAGTTGTTATGTGAAGAAGTGAATATGAGTTTAAATTTTTCTTTTTGCTGAGAAAACACCAGGTTGTGACATTTTTCGTATTACAACATTTTCTAGACTATACGGTGCAGGCACCAATTATATTATGAAATAAAAAATAGTACTGTTAACTCAAATTATCATTTTGAATAGTCCAATTAACATAAAACACAGAAATTATGCACTGTATTCTACAAAGTATATTGATAAAAGAATGTTTTCTTTATATTCCAAAGTAGTTTGGGTTCCATCATAAGACGAAATATAAACGGCGAAAAGTACTTTTAATAAGTTTTTAAAACAAAAATAATTATTTTCATTAAATCTATAATTTGTATGCTTTTCTTAAAAAAATCTTGTATCCAACATTTTGATACCAGAAAAACATAAATTTTTTATACTAAATCCATTCAAAGATAAATTTCTATATCGCCCAAAATATGACAGTTGCGCTTTTAATGTCTCCTATATGTATGAGATATACATGCGCGAACATTATACTCAAACAATAAAAAAATAACCTTACCAACCGTTTATTCAGTAAGTCAACACCTGATTCTGGTATAATATAAATCACAATATTAATTCATTTACAATTTACATAAATATATATATATATATTCATTATTCATTTATAAATCAAATATGTACATTGTACTCAGACACTGACAAGAAATGCCTTTCATTAAAAAATGCTGATTGTACATGAAAAATATATTTTCTTAATATGACAAATCAAACAGTATTTGCGGTAAACATGTAGGATTAATTTAACAGTTGTACTACAGTATTAAAGCAATATAATAATAAGTGGCGAAACTAGGGAGGTTAACGCTTTCATTTTTTTTTTTAAACAATCGTTCCGTTATGAAAACGACGATGAAAAATCGAAAACGAAACGATCGTTTTTAAAAACAATAGTTTTTTCCAAAATTTGTTGTTTAAAAATTGTCGTTTTTAAAACAATCGTTTTGAAAAACGATCGTTATTATAAACGATCTTGAAAATGTTTAGAAAGTAATCCCGTAAATGCCCAATCCGACATGAAAGTATTTGCAAGGCATAAAATAACATGATTAAATTAGAATATCTAAATGCCTAAAAATATTTTTCACTTTTAATTTTGGGAATAATGAAAATATTACAACATTTATTTACTTGTTTTTAACTTAGAAAGAAAGTATCTTTTAAATCACATTTTTGTCTGAATTGGACTTTTTCCTCCCGAAACAATGAAAACCAGAAATAATTGGATTTATTTACTTCCAGTAAAATGTAAAAAATATCGGTTAAGATTTCCTATTAAAAATAGAGAGTTTATTTAGTTTTTTACCGGCTTTAGACACCAACATTACCGACCTATGATTCTCCCAACAACAGAGAGAGGTTAATTACCTAACGTCCCTTGGGACAGTTATGTGAAATAACCACCCACTCTGTGAAGTTTCAGGAAAAAATTCGAGCATTTTCATCTTAAAAGACGGTAAAATTGTGTACAATAACTTTTGCGGGAAATTAAAAATTTTACTTAAACACGGATTCCCTCGACCAATTTTGTCTACAAAACATTCCTCGCTGCGCTTTGGATGTTTTGTGGACAAAATTGGTCTTGGGAACCCTTGGTAAAGTAAAATTCCCCTAACTTCCTTGTAAAGTGGTTGTAAATAATTATAATAAATTGTATTCAGCCGGGCTGTATGCAATCTTTTTACATGTTTTTTTTTTTTAAAACCAAAAATGAATGGAGTCATTGCCACAAATTCTGATTTTTTTACTTGTGTATCTTTGAAATCAATATGTTGAAGACCTAATAGTTATTTTCAAAGAGCTTGTGGACAATCTTTGGTTATTCTTAACTATAAATTCTGTTAGATAATAATTAATCTAAGTTTGAAATATCTAAGGTTTACAACATCAGGTTAAACAGATTTTGTGATTATAATGAAATAATATATTTGTTAACAAAAATTTGATTTTGATGCAAACACATATGAATTCGATTATATTAAGGTACAATCGGTAAAATACAATTATTGAGTTGATAAATTAAATTTACACTATATAAGAAAGAAAAGAAATGTTTCCTCTTGTACTTCAAATGTAAAAAGAATATAAAAATTTGCCAAAAAAAATATTGCCAATTCAAACCCTTTATTTTTAATAAAAATAGAAATAGAATAAATAGAGTAAGAAATTAGTTACCTTTTATACAGGGTTACCCAAAAAGGATGAAACTTTAAAGATAACTAATAAAATATGACAAATTCTAGGTTTATTATAGTCTTCTGCCCTGAATACTGTCTGTAAATAGCTTATTAAATATGATTTCGCAAACATAACGAGTTTACAGTAAGAGGGAATAATAAATGTAAGGAAACGGACAGTATAAATTTCGTACAGTCGTCTCTGAATTCTCAACAGCTTTGTGAGGTTAGGCTTATTCCTATTAATGATTTTGGACTTTCTACTTTTTAAAGGAACATCAATCTGCTCAAAAAAAGTCAAAGGTGTGCACCAAAAAGGTTTGTAACGATATCGAAATTAGAAAATCAGAGATTGCTGTGAGTCCTGTGAGAAATGTTGTGCAGTAAAAAAAGTAATAATTGAGGGGTGGAGAACCTGAGAGAGAAGGGTGCTGGGGTATGTGTGGACTTCTAGGCAGGTTTTTTTTCAACAAAAAATCTTTAAAAAGTTTAAATGACGATTTTACAATCATGAGCCTGTTAAGTATTCGATAGAAATGCGCAAGTCACTTTTGAAGAGAAACTAGAATTGAAAATAATTATTAAACTAGATAAGTCAAAGCTTTAAAATATACCGTTGTAAATCGTGAATTGCCATCTTAGCAAAGTAACAAAATTTTTTGTAAACGATGGTGTCGTTCAGAAAAAAACGATCGATTTTTTAAAGCGAACGAAAAAAAGACAAACCATTTATCGTTCGAACGATCAAGAAAGATTTCTAAATCGTTTGTTAAATTTTACTTGAAAAAAAATCGCTTTTTAAATGAACAAACGTATTTCCCGTTAGATTTTAAAAGAACCACCCGAGTAGAATCTTAGAGTCGGGAACCTAGTCTTAGGCGCCGGGCCGACTTTCTCCGACCCTCTGTTTTTGGAAAAAAATATCAAATTTCACCAAATATATGTAATATGAGCAAAAACCATTAAAATATTTGAGCATTCCTCTCCCCATCCCTTTCTTCAAGCACCCCTCCATATGTCCCA
>NW_019397552.1:24090-57856 GCF_000591075.1 Eurytemora carolleeae | reverse complement strand
CGTCTTCTGAAAACCCTTCATCTTCGTCATCTATGAGATCCGTCTGAAAATTTAAGATTTAAAATTTCAAAATTAGACAAGTCAAAAAAGTAAGATTACGATATGTAACAGTATCTCAATAATTTTACGACCGCCTAAGATTTCCTAAATGTGATTTAGTCTTACAGTACGTTATTATTTACAAATTGAAACTGAGATTAATTCTTGATATCTCAGTCAATTTTAAAATAAAAACAGACAGATTAAAGAATCTGTCAAATCTTTCCCTGGGATATTTAGAACGATGTAAATTTCCTTGTATGATACTTGAAGGACTGCAGTACTGTACTTGAAGGACTGCAGAATGGTTTTGGTGAATTATATTGGCGTACTTAGCCTAGGGGTGTCAGAATTCAGAAATGATTTTTAAAACGTCCTATAAAACGTCCTATAAAAACTTATAAAGTTTTATTTTTGGGATTCTTTTGGAAACCCCTAAATTAGAGATGTATCTCTAATCCTTGAAAAGAGATATATGCATGTTTATTGTTTTAAATATGTTAAAAATTTTACTCGTCACTTAAAGGGGATGTCTTTTTAATTTCAAGTGACCCTCCATTTAGAGAGGAGCAAGCCCAATTCACATCCGTGCCTTTAAACCCTATTCTTTGGCTTTTCTTCAAAGATAAAAATATGGATATCTCATTCATTCTTGATTAGAGAATCGGACATGCCACATTCTATACAAGTTAAAGTCTTAAACTTGAGCTAGAATTTGCATTGTAAAAAGATATACAATGGGAACTCCATATCTTCTAAGTGTACTGGAATTTCTGGGAGGTTATAAACAAAATATTTTTCTTATACAAACTGTGAAGTACGCTACATTTGTAAATGAACAAGGCTTTGGGAGTTCCTATTACATATATTTCTTGATCTTTTAATTTGGACTGCACCTTGTTTACTAACAACACTGCTGGAATTTTGTACTGCAACCTAAATACAATCATCTATATAATAAAACAAGACATTCGTACATATGTTTCCTTGTGCCGGCAAAACGCCTCAACCGAATGGACTGACATTTTTTGAGGGAACCCATGTATACCCAAGGGCCAGGGGTTACATAGACCAAATAAATTCTAAAATTTGTATTTTTTCAAAAATCGAATTTTTATTAAAAAGATCGAAAATTGAAAAAAAAAATTCAAACTCCACGGGCAACGCCGGGCCCTACAGCTACGTATAAGACTGTAAACACGGCTTGAAACTCTTCCAAAACAACTATTCTGACAAAGCTGGGTTCACAAGTTGATTTTCAAATTACTAAAAACCGTACTTGAGAAAAAAAAATGTTGCAATATGTTTTGTGATGTTAAACATCACGAAGTTAATAAATCCGAGTTGTCAGACGAAAATGTTCCTCAGTTGCAGTTATAGGAAAAAATAAATAATATTTTTATTTATGACCATCACCGTATAAACAGATAAACAGATATTTAATAAATTGAATATAATATTTTAATAATAAATTCAAGTAACCCTCCAATTCACCCCTTGATAGTATTGTCTCATAAAAATGAATGATACATTTATGTTGTTCTCTTTTAAAATTGATTATTCCCAATTGTGGGTTCTTACTAAATAGATATCTTTTAAAGTTTAAGAGGTACAATTGTGAATCAGGCATGTCTCTCTAAAAACTACCTGGCGTCCAACTCTCCTTTCCATTTAACTATACTATCCAGACTATCTGGCTTTGTCTCATCACACACTAATCAATCAATCAATCAATCAATCATGTTTTAATCAATTAATCACTTTTTAATACATCAATTAATTAAGCAATACATCAATTAGTCATTTTTAAATCAATTCGAATTATTTTGACATGTAATATCAACCATGATCAATGTTGTATTTTAAAAATTTATCAAGAAAAATCTTTTCAGATTATTTTTTATTACATTAAATGATATATATGTATAGACAGATGTACGTTACTATAGATTTTCATCTTCTATAAAGACTATTATCAATTAATCATTAAAGCAAACACACATAAAAAATAAATCCGAGAAACATAAAAATTAATTTTACCAAGAAGAACTCCTGAAGCCTGTTTATAGTATAATCTTGAAAGATGATTAAACCTGAAATTATGAAAAATCATAAAAATAGTTTTATCATAGTTTTATCTAAATTTTATCAAAATAAAACTCCTGAGAAGATTAAGCGTATCATAAAGAAATAGGGTTACAAAATCTGGAATTTATGAAAAACAAAATTCATTATTGAATTCAAATCCATTAATGAATGTAAATCCAATGCTTGAATTTATACCAATGATTGAATTTAAATCCAGTGATAGAATCTAAATCTAATGATCCAATCTAAATCCAATGACTGAATTCAAATACAATGATTGTATTTAATACAATGATTGAATTTAATACAATGATTGAATTTGAATTAATATTGAATTAAATCCATGAATGAAGTTAAATACAATCTTGAATTGTTTAAAGATGTATGGCTTGTTTTTTGATAATTCTTCAATGTTTTTCTTAAATTTTGAAGACGACTTTCATAAAGGTAAAAGTAATCTGAGTAAATGCATCCTTTCTTTGTGAAATTATTTAGGAACTTGTAAAAATCCTATTTTTATCAATTTTTTATTAAATCTTACAATATTTCCAAGAACATGGTAAAGACAATATGTTAAGAAGGAAATGAATTTTTATATAGTAATATATAGTAAATACAACCCAGAATAAAGGAAGCAGCAAAAGGATTTGTTGATTTTCGCTTTAAAAATTGCTCAGTAATTAATGCTGCTTCATGTTACAAACAAAGAATTACTAAAGTTGGAAGGATAAACTTCTCGAAAGTCAGGGATTTTTAGGAATGTATTAATTTATTTTTTTGAAGATAAATACATAAAGAATATTCGCGATGATTTTAAAGGTGTACTAAATTCATAAAAAAACCGCAGGACTCTGTCAGTCGGATCAAATCCATCATTACAAAAAAATATGAAAGTTATAAACCTGTCTTGGCCAGCTAGATCCCAGAGTTGAAGCCTGATTTCAAGACCCTAAAATTAAGTCTTAAAAAATATTTTTTTTTTTTAATTTAACTGATTTGTCTAAAATTTACATATTTGAAAAATGGATACATAAACATTAATATTGATGTAAAAATTTTTAAATATAATTTTCTTGTTTATGTATTAAACTTGATTTGGGCAAAAAAGTTTGTCTTAGATGAAAAAAAAATCAAAAAATGACCTGCGCAATATTGAGAACTTTCACAGAAAAATCAACACCTGCAAAATTTTCATATTTTTAAATATCTTTCAGGATTCTGTACTTATTATAGTTAATTTAATTCTTTTTTTTTACAGAACAATAGTATCATGCAGTTTTTAATTAGAAGGGTTATAAATATAAATAGGTCTGAGAAAATAGATTTTAGTTCAGTAGATAGCAAAGTAGCATTTAAAAACTCTCAGTACACAGCCATGTAGTCTTACTTCACAAGTGACAACTTAATTGTTGTGTCCGACAAAACTATTAATAATAGTGATAATTTTAGACTGAAGTGCTTATCTTTCAGTAAAATAAGTGCACTTTTATGTGTTCTTTATTTTCTGTTTTTACACTTTTTTCTTTAATCTTGGAAAACATGTCAACTAGTGTGATAACATTTCGTTTTCCTAGTTATATTTGACACTTGTGAAGTCGTGTATAATTATATTATATAACTAACATAATTAATATAATATATTCCTCTCCAAAAGTGCAGTACACTGTGGATTTATACAAAGTATATTCTTTGTTTTATGTATTAAGAATTAGATACATTCAATTGTACAATGTAATTCCTTTATTTTTTTCAATATAAAACATATTTTGCTGATAAAACACAAAAGTTGAAATATAAAGAACTACATCACTGGGTTGTACAGCCGTCAACATTTTCTGGCCAATCACAGCCCTGAATAGTTGGATTGAAGGCAAGACCATCAGTGCAACGATGTTCAGCATAATGGAAGGAACCATCATCCATTGGTTTGCATTCCATGTATGCTTGACAATCCTCAGGAACTGGAAGTAATGGATCTCCTGGCTTACATTCTCCAGGTGTTCCTGTAATTCCTCCTTCCATTGTTGTCCCTTCATCACAGCCTGGAACGTTATAAGGCCAATCACAGTTTCCAGTTGCTGGATTGAAAGCTAGATCTCCACAGGTTTGAGGACGAATAACCCACCCATTGGATCCAATATTACAGGTATAGTACTCATGGCAGTTGGAAGGACTGGGTTTAGCTCCAGGAGAATCACAAAACTCTGAAGGAGGAGGTGTAACTGGTTCAGGGGTAGATGGAGAGTAGTCTGGATCAGGTGTGGTCCAATCTGGAGGAGGAGTCATAGGTCCCCCATTTAGTTCCTCAGCTACTGCAGAGATCAAGGTAAATTTTGATCCACATTTTCCCTTGAAATCATCTGTGTCAACAGCCCAGAACATTGCGCCACCCAGGTCCTCAGATAGAACATATTGGGATTTTATCCTCACACTCTCCTCATCGTCGTAGCTGATCCACACATTGTCCTTAACTGCGTACGGAGTAATAGCATACTCATCCCGAACTATATTCCAATCTCCAGAACTCAAGATCCTTTCACATATTTCATGATAGCCTAGATATCCATCAGTTTGAGTATAAGGACCTGCAGGGGATCCAGCAATAGCCTCAGCATACACTCCATTATCATCCTTATTTTTTAATGTGAAACCTCGTCCATACGCTGTCATACCGACCAGAAGCTGGGACCTTTTAGCTCCGTTCTCCAGAAAGTAGTTTACAGAGTAGTTTGTGTTCATCCTGTATCCTAGAGATTCTTCGGCCTCCTCTGCAGGACTTCCTTACAGAAGAGAATTGTGTCCTAGGACAAGATATTGTCACGACTGTATCATTTTTTTAATAAGAGAGAAGAAAATCAACTATTTGTATGTTCCTAGTCATTTAATAAAACAGCGTAATTAATTGATTTTTTTGTAGCGATCGCTGCGGCTAAAACAGATTTAAGTCACAGAGACAAAATGGAGTTTCACCAATTTGTTTTTAATTCTTTGTCTCTCGCTAGTTATTTCACAAATGTCTTAGCAACACACTCTGATTTTCTAATTCTTATACCCAATGTTGTAGACCTTATATTTCAACAATGATTTCTGTTGGATCAAATAATCTAAGTTTGAAATATCAAAGGTTTACACCATCAGGTTGTAGATATAATTGTAGATATTAGAAAATTTGAGTTTGTGGCAAAGACTCAACTTGTTGATAGTTAAATCATTATATTCTGAATTCCAGAAGCCAAAAAGAAAATTTGATGTGTTTCTGTGTAGTTTTCAAGTTAGAATAAAAATAAATTGAATGATACCCTCGATACGCCATATTTCTGTTTGAAACTGTTTTCTGTGGAATAACATTTTATTTTGTCAATTTCCGCAAATTATTGATAAAAGTTTAGCAAGGTTCTACCTGCAAAAAGTTCAGTTAAAACACCGTCCTCTATTAAATTAAGAGATCGAGAATTTTGAGTGTATGGGATATGGGGATGGAGAGGGGGAACCCCCTCCCCATCCACACACCTTAGTTCTATAAACATTGGATCATTTGTGACGTTGGACATGCGCAGATACAGGGATGCCTACAAAAAATGAGAATCTGTCAGTGTGCCATTAAAAATCTTAACAAAAAGGCAAATTCTAAAAATATTTACTTGTTATATTAAAAGAAAAGTGTGTCGTCATGAACGAAATGAAACTATAGCCCCCTGCCCGGCCCCCTGGCTGTAGGTATAAAATGCCCCAGTTTTATAAAATAAAAGTATATAGTGTCTTAAGTTCTAAGGTAGTGAGATTCATGAAAAAAATAAAAAGTGAGATTTGAAAATCCAAAATGAGAATAAAAAATTTTAACTTTACTACCGCCAATACCAGAGTTTGAAAATAAAAGTTGAAATTTTGTATTCTCATTTTGGAATTTCAAATCTAACTACTGCAAAAACCTCTAGTTTGAAAGTATTTACATTTTCTAATTTCGAAAAAAAGGCATTTAATAATCTGAAAAGTGTAAAGAAAATTTACAAAAACTAGCTTTTAAAACCTTCAATACCATTTTCTTTTTAAAAAAACATAAAATTTTCGCTCAAAAAGAAGGCATTTTATACAAACACGCCCCCTGGAGGTTGATTATAGGTTACTGCAATGAATGCATGAAATAAACAAATTTACAGCTGCAGAAAACCATGAACCTAAGAAAGAAGACTGAATATATTTCGTGCAATCGTCTCTGAAGTCTCATCCTTTGTCTGTAACCCTGTATGTTAAGGAATCTAACAGCTCTTCCTAGGAGGAATATATACACGCAGTAAGGGCCAGGGTAAGCTTTGTCTGTAACCCTGTATATTAAGGAATCTAACAGCTCTTCCTAGGAGGAATATATACACGCAGTAAGGGCAAGAGCAAGCTTTGATTATTATATTCCTTCCATAACTGCAGTTTAAATTATTTTATGGAAGTTCATGTTATATTCCATGAGTTTGGTGGCCCACATTCTAAACACTATACAGAATACAGTGGTATATGCATTGTTTACTATTATAACTAACGGTTTGGTTTGTATAAAAAGTTAACTGCCGACTTCTGGTCCGGAAAACCCAATAAAACTGCTCAAATGTAAAGTTTACGGGGAACAAGGCATAAAATGAGAATAAATCATTCATAAAACATCCAAACTTTAAACTGTTCTCAACAATAAGAACAATGCATTTTACAAATATAAAAACAGTTTATCTTTTTTATATTCGTCTCAAATTTTTTGCCTATTTTCCGTTTCAAGATAATACGAAGAGAGTGGTGGACAGTTTTTCAACCTTTTAAAATCTAAACGAGATATTTTCTGGGTATGAAGTCAAAAAGGTGCAAGAATAAAAAATTTTGTTAACATTCGAGAAATAGTTAATGTAAATAAATATGTATATTGTGATTTTCAATTCAGTTGAGTAGCAAAAATGTCAAAATTGGATAAGGTAATTCATGAAATTAAACAAACAATTAAACAATCTCTAAGATGTAGCAATGTTGCATTGAATTGAAGTTCTAAAATCGAACGAAAAACTGATAAATTCTGTAAAAACTCTTATAATGGGTATTTTATACACGAGTCAGAGAACATATAAATACTTCGCAGGCTTGATCTTTGATTAATGGTCATTAGAATCTATCTATTTATCTAATTTATCCTAATTCCGTTGTATAATTTTGTGTAAAAAGCTATGAAGTATATGTATTTTTTGCAATCTTTACGTCATCCTACGAAACCTATGTACACTATAACTACTTGAATCATAGATATACAAGAACATACAGAGCGTCCCATATCATATTAGATTATAACTTTAACACCAAAAAAAATCCTTAATACTCGAAAAACATTTCATTTTCCGCAAGAAAATTCTTATATAAGCCTTAGCTTATGTTATTTTTAAAAATGATTCATTCAAATGAAATTTTCTAAAAAGTCCCGAAAATCGTGATTTAGACCCGTTCTCGGTCTAATATGATGTGGGACACCCTGTAGATCGCTAATGCAGACTGTAAAGCTAAAAACTGTACAACCTCTTGTACATCATGAACTCATCATTTAAAGAGGTCATTGAATACGTTTTACTTCTTGGGGTCGATCTGTAGAGTTATTTTTTACAAAATTATTTAAAGAAGTTTAATAAAAACTAGGCTTCTCCCATTACCTATTATTATTATTTTAGCTTTTAACCCTTTTTTCAACCTTCCCTAGCGCCCAAACTATTAAAAGCTATCGGTCTAATTTTTTTTTTCAATAAGCTGGGCTTGAAAAATTGGTCTATGAAAATACATTTTAACCTCATACCTAATTCTCTAATGCCTTTTTCTAGGGAGGTGGGGCGTGGTACGCCCCCCCCCCAGGCTATACATAGATTCAGGCCCCCCCCCCCAGCCTCTATAGGGTTAACTGTTGCTCTAAAAGTCGATACCAAAAATCGTTCTAAAATTTGTGTTTCTTTTTTGTTTAAATTGGTAATTTTTAAAAGTAACAAATGTCGACTTTTTTTCAGGACCAATTTCAAAATAAAAATTTCCAAAAGAGATTCTAAAAGTGAAAATTTCAAGTCCAAACACACAAACACAGAAGTAGACAAGACAAATGTGTAAATGTTCTTTTCTCTTGCTGTAACAAAGACGACATCTAAATATATTGCGAGTTTACAGGATCATGCATTCAAGGATAAATATATGAACGGAAAAAGTAATTATAAATTGAAATCATTATAAATCACTACAAGCTACAATTGATACAATGTTTGTAAATGAAAAGATTATCAGAATATATTAATTTTGTCCATTCTCACCATGAAACATGACTAAACTATTTTAATAATAACAACCACATTAAAGCAGTAGTTGATAATTGCATTAGATTTATTAGTAACTTATTGAGTCAATTAATAAGTCAAATTGGTTTGTTTACACTGAATTTACACTGATCATTTGACTATTTAAGGTCTGGAGTCTAAAAGGCATCTTCCTATTCCAGATTTCTCTGGTTATCACTGTAATACAGACCACTAATTCACAATAAATTCAGCAAAAAATGATACAATTTACAAAATTATAAAACTTTATTGCATTGAAAAATTAGGAATACATAATTATTATAAAGTATATCTTATATTCACAGGTTGGGTACTTTGTCTAAGTTGTAAAAAGAATAAGTAACAATTTGCTCTAGCCAATTGAGTTCTCTATTGCACTCTAGACAAGTTGAAATAAAACAAAATTAATGGTTGAAAAAAATTTTAAATACAAATTTCAAACAAAAATAGATTTTAAAAGGGATTGAAAATGGTAAGTGGCATATGGAAACTTCTGATTAAATTTAATAATAATCCCCCCCCCCCTTCCTGACTTCTGAGAAAGAATGTAAAATAATTTAATGAAATAAATTTAATGAAATTGTAATCATACCGACATTTTCTCTTCTTGTATCTAAAAAGTCAACATGTTGACACATATAGAATTCACCAAAGAGATTTAATAGTTTGAAAGGTCTTCCAACTTTAATGTGTTCTTTGTGTGTAAGGGGAGTCGGGGTGTCATCATTATCACTCACATATCGGTAGCAAGCAGCAGCTAATCTTTGTTCTAATCCTTTGAAATTCAACTTTCAACTAGTCTGTCTGCAATATTTGAAACCAAACCCCCAAAAAATTGTACAGAGTACAAATATACTTGCCGCAATTCTTTATATCCAATGTACTGCAGTATGTCAGTAGCTAGAACCATAGCTACAGGGTGTCCCACATCATATTAGATCTTCAATAGGTCTAAATTACCATTTTCTTGCAGAAATTTCTAGGTTTTTCGAGTATTATGTTTTATTTTGGCGCTAAAACATGGAGATAATCTAATATGATGTGGGACGCTCTGTAGTCTGTAGTACCATTTTCAATTTCATCTGTAACCCTCCGGTATGGTGAAGACGACATAAGCGATCTATATTCTTGTAAATCTATGACTTGACTTGAATGTATGCAATATCGGAGATTTATAGGATCCATTCAAGGAAATATATATGAACGGGAAAAGTAATCATAAATTGAAATCATTATAAATCAGTTCAACTTCAAGCTACAATTGATACAATGTTTGTAGATTGTAAATTTTAAAAGATCATCATAATATATTTATTTTGTCCATTTTCATCATGAAACACAAAACAAATGCATTTTACGGGGAAGATTGTGAAAAAAACAATCACCCTCCCACCCCCCGTCACCCTAAAATATTCCACCGTGCCCCCACCATATGCACACGTTCCTTGGAAGTAAATAAACCATGTTAAAAAAAATCCAGTAGACAAAGTAATGTGAAATTAAAACACCAGAAAAACGTCCGAAATTAATTTAGCACATTGATATAAAAGTCATGAGAAAAAATGTCATATTCTTTTTTATCAAAGACGTTTTTCCTGGATATCTCACTGAAACCGTTGTTAAAATAATCACAAGAAGAAACACATTAGAAAAAATTCCATAAAAAATAATCTTGAGAAAGAAAATAACGAAAATATACTGGTGTGCAACATAGAAAAAAAACATTAAGTTTAAGACGAAGATACACAAGACAGAACAATTCTACAGAGGTTTGAACCTGATGCTTTATGGTTTGCCTTGTTTATCTTTATGTTCTATTTATGTTTTCTGTCCTACAGTCTGAATATATTCACTTTAAAACTGTCTCCTATCCCACATACATGTTTACAGTATAATTATAACACATACAAGGAAAACTGTTCTGCAGTGTTTAGCTGTTCTATTCTGTAGACCCTAGGATTTTACACCGGTAAACTTACATTAGCCTCAGCCCTAGTTGGAAAACTGTTCTGCAGTGTTTGTAGACCCTAGGATTTTACACCGGTAAACTTACATGCCTCAGCCCTAGTTGGAAAACTGTTCTGCAGTGTTCAGCTGTTCTATTCTGTAGACCCTAGGATTTTACACCGGTAAACTTACATTAGCCTCAACCCTAGTTGGAAAATATTACCAAAACTTTTAACAGGCCAATTTTTTTGTGTTGGTGTTACTTTTCTAAGTTTAGATTAACTCATTTGGAGGAACAGTGATAAGCCTGCAACGGAGAATATAAAGTTAAAACTCTGAACCTTTCCACGGTATCTACCAATCTACCTTTAAACATCTGAACCTTACCACGGTAGTAACCAATCTACCTTTAAACATCTGAACCTTACCACGGTAGTAACCAATCTACCTTTAAACATCTAAACCTTACCACGGTAGTAATCAATCTACCTTTAAACATCTAAACCTTACCACGGTAGTAACCAATCTACCTTTAAACATCTGAACCTTACCACGGTAGTGACCAATCTACCTTTAAACATCTAAACCTTACCACGGTAGTGACCAATCTACCTTTAAACATCTGAACCTTACCACGGTAGTAATCAATCTACCTTTAAACATCTGAACCTTACCACGGTAGTAACCAATCTACCTTTAAACATCTGAACCTTACCACGGTAGTGACCAATCTACCTTTAAACATCTAAAACCTACCACGGTAGTAATCAATCTACCTTTAATCATCTGAACCTTACCACGGTAGTAATCAATCTACCTTTAAACATCTGAACCTTACCACGGTAGTGACCAATCTACCTTTAAACATCTAAAACCTACCACGGTAGTAACCAATCTACCTTTAAACATCTAAACCTTACCATGGTAGTGACCAATCTACCATTTAAACATCTAAACCTTACCACGGTATTAATCAATCTACCCTTAAACATCTAAAACCTACCACGGTAGTAACCAATCTACCTTTAAACATCTAAACCTTACCATGGTAGTGACCAATCTACCATTTAAACATCTAAACCTTACCACGGTATTAATCAATCTACCCTTAAACATCTAAACCTTACCTCGGTATCTACCAATCTACCTTTAAACATCTAAACCTTACCATGGT
This sequence comes from Eurytemora carolleeae, assembly GCF_000591075.1. Classification (NCBI taxonomy): domain Eukaryota; kingdom Metazoa; phylum Arthropoda; class Copepoda; order Calanoida; family Temoridae; genus Eurytemora; species Eurytemora carolleeae. Next base: position 46,273 of record NW_019397552.1, on the reverse strand, counting down.
AGTGACCAATCTACCTTTAAACATCTAAAACCTACCACGGTATTAATCAATCTACCCTTAATCATCTGAACCTTACCATGGTAGTAATTAATCTGCCTTTAAACATCTAACACCTACCACGGTAATAATCAATCTACCTTTAATCATCTGAACCTTATCATGGTAGTAATCAATCTGCCTTTAAACATCTAAAACCTACCAAGGTATTAATCAATCTACCTTAAAACATCTGAACCTTACCATGGTAGTAATCAATCTACCTTTAAACATTTAAAACCTACCACGGTATTAATCAATCTACCTTTAATCATCTGAACCTTATCATGGTAGTAACCAATCTACCTTTAAACATCTAAAACCTACCACGGTATTAATCAATCTACCTTTAATCATCTGAACCTTACCACGGCATTAATTAATCTACCCTTAATCATCTGAACCTTGCCATGGTAGTAATCAATCTGCCTTTAAACATCTAAAACCTACCACGGTATCAATCAATCTACCTTTAAACATCTATAACCTATCACGGTATCAACCAATCTTCCTTTCAACGTCTGAACCTTACCATGGTAGTAATCAATCTACTTTTAAACATCTTAAACCTACCACGGTATCAACCAGTCTACCTTTAAACATCTGAACCTTACCATGGTAGTAATCAATCTACCTTTAAACATCTGAACCTTACCACGGTAGTAATCAATCTACCTTTAAACATCTGAACCTTACCAAGGTAGTAATCAATCTACCTTTAAACATCTGAACCTTATCAAGGTATCAACCAATCTACCTTTAAGCATCTGAACCTTATCAAAGTATCAACCAATCTACCTTTAAACATCTGAACCTTATCAAGGTATCAACCAATCTACCTTTAAACATCTGAACCTTATCAAAGTATCAACCAATCTACCTTTAAACATCTGAACCTTATCAAAGTATCAACCAATCTACCTTTAAACTTCTGAACCTTATCAAAGTATCAACCAATCTACCTTTAAACATCTGAACCTTATCATAGTATCAACCAATCTACCTTTAAGCATCTGAACCTTATCAAAGTATCAACCAATCTACCTTTAAACATCTGAACCTTATGAAAGTATCAACCAATCTACCTTTAAACATCTGAACCTTATCAAAGTATCAACCAATCTGCCTTTAAGCATCTGAAACCTACAACTGTATCAACCAATCTACCTTTAAATATATGAGTTACCAAGATAAAATTAACAGAAATTAAACTCTTTTTTATTTTTCTAACAATATATGCATATGTGTTGGAAGATTGAAATGTACAAAATGATTGCATACATACATCAACATTAATGATAATCATGAAAAGTAAAGAACAATGAGTATTTTTAGTCGTCTAACCTGTAAACGCATGTCCCTCCCACAAACCATGGTAATCATAACTCATTAGGTTTATATAATTCAATAGTTTGGACATTGCAGGGATATCATAGGCCTAAAAATAGTAGAGGGATTTTAAAGGCTTAAACGCAGGACGGATATCACAGGCCTAAACATAGGAGGGATATCATAGGTCTAAACATTGAAGGGATATCATAGGTCCAAACATAGAAGGGATATCATAGGTATAAACATAGGAAGAGTATTATAGTGTTTAAACTAAGGAAGAATATCATAAGCCTTAACAAAGGAGAGATATTATAGGTCTAAACAAAGGAGAGATATTATAGGCCTACACATAGGGCTAAAATTACAGGGTGTCCTTTTAATTTTGCCAATTTTTAAACAGCTATTTCTCTGTTATTTTTTGAATTTTTACAATCTATAAAAAGATTTGAGCAACTGTAATATAACAAAATATTGCAGAAAAAAATTAAGTTTTCCCGTACACCAGTATTGCGATAAAACGTTTCACATGCAGTTTCACCTTTCTTTGGGTAGGCTAGATAAAACTAATTTTGCACAAAGATAGCCAAGGTCAAAGGCTACCTCAGAGTTTTTAAAATTCGTCGATACCTCCTTTCGATATTTCTCTTCAAAGTCAACCCGGCCGAAAGACTTCTCAGAGTTTTAGTCAATTTTCGCAATAGAGCTGAGGTATGCATTTTAAGAAAATGGCAGTAATTTTTTAAACTTGTTAAAGAAAAAGGAGTGAATCCATTTAAAAATTAAAACGTTCATATTTTGATTACTCAAATACTTTTACAGATTGGAAAAATTCCAAACAATACCAAAGTTACAGCAAATTGAAAATGGCAAGATTAAAAGAACACCCTCAATCCTAAACTAAGGATGGATATTTCCTACTGTACTCTTTGTATACCCGATCTTTTGTTGTATCCTACTTTACTACTTAAATACCTGATCTATTGTATTGTATCATTCTGTACTGTTTATGTTTCTGATCTATTGTATTGTATCCTACTGTACTGTTTATGTCCCTGATCTATTGTATTGTATCCTAATGTACTGTTAATGTACCTGATATATTGTATTGTATCCTACCGTACTGTTTATGTCCCTGATCTATTGTATAATATCCTACTGTACTGTTTATGTCCCTGATCTATTGTATCGTATCCTACTGTACTGTTAATGTACCTGGTCTATTATATTGTATCCTTTGGTACTGTTTATGTACCTGCTCTATTATATTGTATCCTACTGTACTGTTTATGTACCTGATCTATTGTATTGTATCCTACTGTACTGTTTATCTCCCTGATCTATTGTATTGTATCCTGTTTATGTTCCTGATCTATCGTATCGTATCCTACTGTACTGTTAATATACCTGATCTTTTATATTGTATCCTACTGTACCGTTTATGTCCCTGATCTATTGTATTGTATCCTACATTACTGTTTATGTCCCTAATCTATTGTATCATATCCTACTTTACTGTTAATGTACCTGATCTATTATATTGTATCCTACATTATTGTTTATGTCCCTAATCTATTGTATCATATCCTACTGTACTGTGTATGTACCTGATCTATTATATTGTATCCTACTGTACTGTGTATGTTCCTGATCTATTGTATCGTATCATACTGTACTGTTAATATACCTAATCTATTATATTGTATCCTAATGTACTGTTTATCTCCCTGATCTATTATATTGTATCCTACTGTACTGTTAATGTCCCTAATCTATTGTATTGTATCCTACTGTACTGTTTATGTCCCTAATCTATTGTATCATATCCTATTGTACTGTTTGTGTACCTGATCTATTGTATTGTATCCTACTGTTCTGTTTATGTCCCTAATCTATTGTATCATATCCTACTGTACTGTGTATGTTCCTCATCTATTGTATTGTATTCTACTGTATGTACTGTTTATGTACCTGATCTATTGTACTATATTCAGCTGAAACTGCTGCTGTTATGATGAGTCCATGTTCGTCAAACCTTTCTCTCATCTCTCTAAAAAATCCATATTTTGCTAATCCTTTCCGCCAAATAGTATTTAGTCTACTGAACCTTTCACCCGAATAATATTTAATTTGTTATACCTTCAAGCCGAATATTATTTAGTCTGCTACCTTTTAGCTGAATAGAATTTTGGCATAGCCGGCTAAACCTTTCAGCTGAATAGAATTTTGGCATAGCCGGCTAAACCTTTCAGCTGAATAGCTGAACCTTATTTTGTCCTACACCCTACACTACAGTTAGCACGGTATTTCTAGAAATTGTAAACGTTAACGCTGTCTGAACATGAACCTAACTATATTTTCTGCTCAGTAAGTTGTTACAATTTTTGCCACTGACTGTTCGGCTCCTTATATGTTTGTAATCAAATATCGTAGACCTTACATAATAAACCTTGAATTTCTATGTTCAATAATATAGGGTTTGGAATATTTGAGATAGGGGCAAAGACTCAATTTCATAGTGAACTTTAGAAACCAAAAACTTTTCACTGAACTCGAGATTTTTTGCGGTGTAAAAGAAAGTAACCAGGAATTCAGATAGGTAAGTTTAACAACTTTTTATAGAAAAATGTCCCTTTAAGAATGAAGCCCGCCCCTTGTTTAAAATTTTGAAAAAATCCTCCTTCTTAGTTATTGTTGCTGTGTAAAGTTTGCTCTGTTCTAAATTGAAAATGATTTTGAGTTTGAGGAAAATTAAACAATTTGCTGGTGCAGTCTGCACCGTGAACAACTTTTAACTTTTACTCATTCTTCCAAATTTTCAATTCTCATGTTGTAGAGCAAATTCAAGTGAATTCACTTTAGGATTTAGTTATTCTCATTTATAGAGAAAATACGACATCACAATCTTTTGAATATATAAATCAAACATAGGTATCGTTATACAACCTAGGATATCTAAAGATTTCATGATGGTAAAAAAGTAAACTATGTAGATACAACATGAATAATTTCTATACAGTGATACCCATAAAACGGCGGAAAAGGAAGACGACCGTTCATCAAAGTTATGTGTATTTGATGATTTTTAAAGCAAACACTTTTACTACTTGCTTGAAAATCATCTTTCAAACAAAATGGATCTGTGTGACTGTGCAGTGTTTCTTGTTAATTGAATTACGTTTCAATGAATTACTATTCAATAAATTACTATGCAATGAATTACAATTTAATGAATTACTATTCAATGAATTATGATTCAATCATGAACTTTTTAACAGCATTTTGAGAATGTTACTTATAGGTTTCTCTTAAATTTAATTTTCATGTCTTCTTTGCAAAGACGTTTCCAAAAAATCTTAATAAATATTTATTTTATCTTAAATATGAAGAAAAAAACTTTATCTGGTCTAGTTTTTCACATAGGAAAGCGTAGTGAAACGAAGATACTCTGTAAACGGAGCTGTACTTTAATGCAATTATCATTCCCATTAGAGGTTGGGATAAATTTTTACAAAGAATAAACATTTAACGAATTGTTTTAAACCAAATGTATAAATTGTTAAACTGGTAATCTAACCTGAGAAGGCTTATAAAATTCTGCTTGTCCTCTGGTCTTCCTAGAATATAGATTTTATCAGAAATTTAATTTTTCCATCAAAGTAAAATTACAAATCTACAATTCTGAAAAGGACTGTCGTCACGTAACCCATAATTCTAAATGTACAAATGCGCAAATTCGACCTACCACTCTTTAAATAGAAAGGCATGTGAACTTAGGTCGATAATTCCTTCAATATATTGCACTCAGTATCCTAAACTATCCTCTCTACCCCCTGGATACTCCCAGTATACCTAAGCTATCCTCTCTACCCCCTGGATACTCCCAGTATACCTAAGCTATCCTCTCTACCCCCTGGATACTCCAGGTATACCTACCTAAACTATCCTCTCTACCCTCTGGATACTCCCAGTATACCTAAACCATCCTCTCAACCCCCTGGATACTCCAGGTATACCTAAACTATCCTCTCTACCTCCTGGATACTCCCAGTATACCTAAACTATACTCTCTACCCCCTGTATACTCCTAGTATACCTAAACTATCCTCTCTACCCCCTGGATACTCCCAGAATATCTAAACTATCCTCTCAACCCCCTGGATACTCCCAGTATACCTAAACCATCCTCTCTGCCCCCTGTATACTCCCAGTATACCTAAACTATCCTCTCTACCCCCTGTATACTCCCAGAATATCTAAACTATCCTCTCAACCCCCTGGATACTCCCAGTATACCTAAACTATCCTCTCTACCCACTGGATACTCCCAGTTTACCTAAATTATACTCTCAGCTATTGGATACTCCCAGTATACCTAAACCATCCTCTCTACCCCATGTATACTCCCAGTGTACCTAAACTATCAGCTCTACCCCCTGGATACTCCCAGTCCATATCTTAACTGTCCTCTCTACCCTATGGATACTCCCAGTATACCTAAACTATCCTCTCTACCCCCTGGATACTCCCAGTATACCTAAACCATCCTCTCAACCCCCTGGATACTCCCAGTATACCTAAGCTATCCTCTCTACCCCCTGGATACTCCCAGTATACCTAAACTATCCTCTCTACCCCCTGGATACTCCCAGTATACCTAAACTATCCTCTCTACCTCCTGGATACTCCCAGTATACCTAAACAATTCTTTCTACTCTCTGGATACTCCCAGTTTACCTAAACTTTACTCTCAGCTCCTGGATACTCCCAGTATACCTAAACCATCCACTCTACTCCTTGGATACTCCCAGTATACCTAAACCATCCACTCTACTCCCTGTATACTCCCAGTATACCTAAACTATCCACTCTACTCCTTGGATACTCCCAGTATACCTAAACTAACCTCTCTACTCCCTGGATACTCCCAGTATACCTAAACTATCCTCTCTACCCCCTGTATACTCCCAGTATACCTAAACTATCCACTCTACTCTCTGGATACTCCCAGTATACCTAAACTATCCTCTCAGCTCCTGGATACTCCCAATATACCTAAACTATCAGCTCTACCCCCTGGATACTCCCAGTGTACCTAAACTATACACTCTACTCCTTGGATACTCCCAGTATACCTAAACTATCAGCTCTACCCCCTGGATACTCCCAGTCCATATCCAAACCATCAAATCCGTGCCTAAGGATCATATCAAGACAGCTGGATATAAATGTAGTTCTGCCCTCCTGGATTCATGATAATGTTAAAAATGCAAATTATATGTTTAGTTGAGGGCTCGTTGGTGGGTCTTGAAAATTTATTAAACTTTCATAGCAGTCTAGAATTATGTGTTGGATGCATGTAAATCTGAAGGTAAATTGGAACTACGAATGTTGATGGTATAGGTCGCTGGTGGTCTACCACCACCCACCAGGTTCAGAGCAAATTAAAAAGATTAATATCTCAAAAATTTAAATTTTATCCCTGAGTTAGTGCAATGTCCGAATATTTCTCAGAACCTGAATTAAATGCAATAAGACTATTATCAATAATCATAATTTCTTTTATAACAAGCTTAAATTTCACTTTTTGGCTCTAATTTTTTCTAAAAAATCCTATTGCATCATACAAGAGTAGATTAAATTACTTGATAAATGTAGATGATGTTATCATGCTTTTAGGACACATACCTTCATTCCATCCTCCAATAGCGAGAATAGTTTTTAGACCGGGATTATAAAGTTTCAACCGATTAAACCTGAAAATATTTATTTATTCATTTATTTATATTTATACATTCTTGAATCCTTTCATCCTTTCATTTATTAATTTATTTATTTATTCTGTTATTCATCCTTGTATTCCTCCTAAACCTATTAGTATTAATTTATATGAATTTTCACTGTGCTTCCTTCCAGGAAGCACAAACAAAAATAACTAATGCCCACTTATTCATGATTGTGGACTATGGTACATCAATTTTACTTTTAAATATTTCTCTAGCACTGCTTTTGAAAATACTTATATATTATATATTTCAATTGTATTATAATTCAGTTTTTAACTTCACATTTTATTTGAAAAATATTTGTTCTAAACAAAATGTTTCAAGTCTCAAGGGAAAAAGTTTTCTCCCCCATAGTTTGACGGCCAAAATATCGATAAAAAGATCGAATAAAAATTTGGTAAAATATAGAATCAATTATTAGTTAATTTTTATATTGGCAACCCTGCAGTATTGCCTGGTTTTTGCGTAGCCGCGGAATTCCATGCCAGAAAACGCGAGGACAAAAAATGTGTTTCTCTTCTTAGTTTACAAGAAATATGCAGTATCCCTGGACTTTGAGAGGTTTCGTGAAATTCCGTGATTTCTGAAGGAAATCATCCAAACCGTAACACAATAAGAATAGAATAAATTGCATGATTTTGGATTTTTACAAGGTTTCAATAAAATTTAAGAAGCTTAATAAATTCAAAATTGTTTATTCTAAACATTTGCTTTTCTTACACTTATTGTCAAATTTTAACGAAAAAACGAACCAGCAGTAATAAAACAGCCGTTTTTAAGTTAGTTTTTCTTTTTTCTCATGAAATAAAAATATTGCAAAGTTTAATAAAAGCAAATTTTAATAGAATACATTTTTGAAATGTTTGGAAGTTCAAAAAACGAACCAAAACAATTTGCAACCTCATTTAAAATACCTTACATTCAACAGATATTGTCTTAAATGTTCTGTTTAAAGGGACTGTAAAGGAAAAATAAAGGGGGTATGTATAGGCCGAAACCCAAGCATTTTAGGGGTTGATAGAAACCCATAAGAGTTCTATCGGATGTTTCTGTCTCGAGAAATTGATATAAAACTGTGTCAAATTTATACGATAATCTATATTTATAAAATTTTGTATAAAACTAGTAAGTTTAAATAGATTTTATTCTGCAACCAATTTGAAAACGACGATATCCCAGTGCCTAATTGTAACTTAGGTTTGCTCGTATTATTATTTGAATTTAATGATTTTTCATTTTTAATAGATATAATTGTCAATATAATTATTACATCCATATCACGTGACCAGAACTCCCGCCAATGACAGTGCGGTATTATTGTCATGTGTCTCCGTCTGTATCACATGACCAGTATACTGCACTGACATTGGTGGAAGTTCTGGTTACGTGATACAGACGAATAAATAATATTATCAATTTTATATTTATCTAAAAAATGGTTAGAATGGTTCTAAATAAATATAGATATTTACCTAGAGACATAATGGTGTGCTTGGTAGGATGTAAGCCTGCAAACCCAAAAAATAATTTAACCTTAAAAACGACGATATTTAGTGTTGTAATCTATAATTGGCGATGAAACAAAGCTGGGATAGAACTATGATAAGAAAGTATTGTATCCGTATCGATCCCGAAAAGAATAGACGTGGCGCCAGGCCCAGAAATGGAAGTTTTTGTGGGGGGGGGGACACAGGACCAAGAAGCGCTCGGGCCTGTAGGGCACTGAAATTTGATTGATTTGACAATTAAAACATTATTCATAAATATTGTCAAATTTTTATTATATATGATCTTATTGAATTTCAGAAAAAAAAAGACAAAGATGAATTTTGTCTTTTAAACAATGTCAAAATCATATTAGGAAAGCCAATTCAACTAGAAATGAAAAACAAATGCATATTTTTATTATTGGAATCCAATTCTATAAAAAATAATCGAGTATACCATCTCCGTTTCGATATGTTGCCCAACCCTCGAAATAGCACATTACAACCTTCTCCGTCCCATCTCTAATCATCATTATTTGCAAACACAGTAAAAATAGTATTAATCCTTATTTAAAAAGATATTAATCAAAGCAAAAGGGATATATTCATTATTCAAAAAATCTCTTCGGACCAATTAGAAGAATTTGGATGTTATTAATATATTTAATATGCAATACAAACAAATCATGCAATACAAACAAATCATAGGTGTTCATATTTATAATGCATCTATTCAGTAATCAGTATACATTGGAACAAATAATGGGCTATTCATGAAACATTGGAACAATCAATTAAGTGGTTATTAATCTTTTGATATGCAATTGATATTTTGCATGTTCATATCTTTCTATCTGTAAATACATTGCTTAATATGCAACTATTCAGTATACATTGGAACAAATAAACGTCAAAACGGCTGAACCGATCGGGCCCAAGCCCCACATTTTTTGTGGGACCTCGTGAAACCCAAGGGAAAGTTTATGGATGATCGAATTTTCAAAAATTTGCCTCCATCAAAATTCTGTTTTTGAAAATTATGAAAATCCACGAAATTTTTTGTTTGTTTTCGTTTTTCAATGTACACAAAGAGACACGTTCACAATAAAAATGGAAGATGAGTGCATAGCGCCTTATTAGCCTAGTATTGTATAAAAAGATAATGTTTTGATTACACAAAAATGTTATTGGTTTGAATAATTTTCCTTGTGGCACTGCTCCCTGTTGAGAAATGTTAAAAAATAAAGAAAGAATATTAAACTTTTGATAACATTTTTTATGTCTTCTTTGCGCTTACAATATAATATATATACTTTGCTTGTCTGTCTGTTTGTTTGTTTCCAAAAAAAACTTCAAAACGGCTAAACCGATCGGGCCCAAATTTTGAGTGGGACTTCACATGTCCCCAGGGATAGTTTATGGATGATTGAATTTTCAAATATTTGTCTCTAACGAAATTCGATTCTAGAAATTTTTTTAAATCCACGAAATAATGTTTTATAAAATCCGTGAAATATTTTTTTTAGTTTTTGTTTTATAATGTATACAAAGAGAAACCTTTTACAATTAAAAAAGAAGATGGGCGCGAAGCGCCCTAAAAGCCTAGTTATTAAAAAAAAGATTATTTTCAATTCACATTTTTTCCTTGAGCCGTGTGACTGAAAGTGACCAGAATCCCTATGAGAGAACCAAGCAATGCTATACATTCAAGAGTATTTAATTAAGATTTCAATATTTGGGGCTGAGAACCCATGAACGGCAATGACAAAGGAGTTAAAAAACTTTTTCTTTATTGTAACAATAGAATTCATAAGAAGATTAAAAATATTTTTTAGGTGAAAACCATGGGAAAATGGTGCAAAAAAATATTTTCCTATGCATATTAAACAATAAACATCCTATTATTTTATTTTAAAAGTTAATAGGATAAACGAATTTTAGGAATATTAAGAGAGAACAGTAAAAAATAACCAATTTTTTGGGTGAAGGTAGAATATCACGCGCGAAGTTACTCCAAGAAGCATATTTTATAACTAGTTTCATTTTGTCCTATAACTACTCGGATAGAACTGCTGATTCTACTGCAGAGCAGCTTATCTTAAATATACAGAGATTACAGAGCTTAGCAGGGATTATGTATAATTACTTACGCAGGCTTTTTACCATTTATACCTTGACTATTTATTACTACGAAGTTAAGATAAGCTTTAATACATTCCTCACGTCTAACAATATAGTATATGTTGTTTTCTTTCATGATGACAACACTCATTTCCACTGAAACAAGTGATTTTCAGGGATCATGATGAAAAAAGTTGGATAACTGCAAAATACACAAAGCTTAGTCTCGAGGCTAAACCCCAAATTGGTGAGTTTTGTCGATGTGATTTAATAGTTAAAAATTAGACTATTGGAAAAATTCAAGGCTCGACCCATATTTTTCTCTGAATGCATCACCTTAGTCTTGAGATTAATTTTTGACGAATTATTTTAATCTTGGCATCCGTAAAGATTAAAAAGTAGATTTAAATTGTATGACCCTGTATGGACGAATATTAAGATACACATTTATCTTCTGAACAATCCTGACATAAGTTAGTTAGTTATTTTTCTTATTTTCTTTTAAACTTTTTATCGCAAAAGTGTTTATTTCGACTTATACCCAAAGTATTGTATTTGTCTATGAATAGTAACGATTGAAAATATGTCAACAAAGGAATTGAGTTTTTGCCACAAGCTCAAATTTTATAATCCCCTTTATCTTTGCAACTTGACGGTGTTAACCTTTTATATTTTAAACTCAGACTATTTAATCTAACAGAATTTATAGTTTGAAATATCAGAGGTCTAAAATATCAAGTTGAAAAGATATAGGGATTAGAAAATCAGAGGTTGTTGCAGAAACTCAATTCCTTTCCTTGGCTGGAAATATACGTACCATATTTGTCTTTAAACTCTAAAAAGAAATGATCTAATCGATAAAAATACAAACGCTGAAAAGATAAAAAATCAACCAGTGGTAACTTTATTTAGAAAGCGAGGATTAAAAATTTCTTACGAGGATTGCCAATATATTAAAGGGGACTTTTATCTGAAAGTTGACATCAACGTTTTCAGACATACATACATACAATATACATACAAGAAACAATAAATTTTTCAGAAACTTTATAACCTTCCCCCAATTGTTTATGAATTTTTTTATGAGGTAAAAAAAAGATTTGCATATTTTTTAGAAAAAGGCTGCTATTTTTATGTGTTTCCTATTTTTAAAAAAGCTCACTTACACAAAAAAAAACTTCTAAAGCGGGACAAGATTATAATTGTGGCCCTTAATTGATAGAGAATAATGTTTGATTTACAACTGTACCACTTGTCTGTTCATCAATGACAGAATCCCTATATATTTATAGCTGATTACATGCATGAGCAACTGTTGTTAAAATATTAAAACAAAGGACGTCCTACTTCAATCTTAACTACCTACGCCTTCCGGTGTATACCCAACATCCACTGTTGGGTATTTTCAACATGAGGGAATTATCCAAATGTGAACATTCATTCACTCATTATCAAACAGAACAGTGAACTGCATAGTTAGTTAAATATGTTTAATAATTATTTAATTGTGTACATAACATTTAATATTTCAGAAGTATGTAACTATTCATTCAAATGTTCCTCTACTTTTGTGGGTCCCTTTTTCGGCTAATGTAAACAAGTTTTATTATTGTCAAACTTCAATTGTATTGCTCATTGTTTAAATATAATTCATTGCTAAGAATCAAGCAAACTCTTTCATATCTAAGTTTACTAAAGTCTACTCTGAGATATTTAAAACCATTTTATGTAACACAATTTCTTTCATATCTAAGTTGCTATAAATGTTTACCTTGTAATTTACTGATTTTTGTGCAGGTTTTAACATCAGAGAATAAATGTTTAAAACTTACTGAATTTCAACAAATGTGCAAATGGAGAATCGTTTAAAATTGCGTCTAGAATCTCTTTAAAAGTGTTAATATACCTGAAAGTATTACTGGTGCATATATATAGGACACCTTAAACTCCCAACTGTTGTAATTATCTATCTATCTATCTTCTGGTAAGAGTTTTGTCTTAAACGACTGTTTGTAAAACTACATTAAAGTGTTTATCTCGTTGTATATTCCAACCACGTTTAGGTTCCTCTGAACCAAATTGGTGTGAAACAGGAGGGAAAACAATAAAATAACAAATATAGAAACATAAAAATTGGCGAGACACGCCTTGATTTTAAAGATGTACCAAAAAATCTTAAAGGGAGTGACTGGCTATGTAAGGTAGTTGAACTGAGTATGCAGTGTTGTGGAAAACTTCTTTCGGATTCATTGGAGACATATTAAACTTTTTAAAGATTTGTAAATCCTGAGTTTTAGCGCAAATTCGACGTTTAAAACGCCTACTTTGGGGGTGGATACGTTTTCAAAATTAGTTTTTTTTATTATTAATAACGAAAGTCTACAATAAACTACAGACGTCATGTTTAGGAACATGATGAGAAAATAAAAATTAATCTTATCATCGAAAATAATTAATCTTGGTCAATTATTAGTTTCTATTTTCTCACTATTCTGGTTTCTCATTATTCACAAAGATTTTACAGATTTTCTAGAATTGATATTGAAAAGACGACATTTGAAAAATTTAAAGAAATCTGCGAATAAATTCAAAGAAAATAAGAAATTCAATATAATAATGAAAACGAAGTAATCGATTTTAGCATTGATTTATTGAAAAATTTCTTTTGAGAAATATGTTCCTAACCATCTAATTAGATTACTTTATTATTTTTACTTTATTTTTCTTTGTCGTTATTTAATAATTGTAAAAAAAACTAATTCTGAAACGTATCCACAACACTGCATACTCATTTCAACTACCTTACATAGCCGGTTACTCCCTTTAAAAGGCCTAAGTTAAAGGGATGTTTTTTCTATTTCAAAATAGTCATAATTCTACCATTTTTGGGTTTAAGAACACAACAAAGCCAATTTCACCACTAAACAATGTTCCCAAGACTCAAAATGATAAAGAGTTTTCTAAGATTTTTAAGACTCTACATCTTATGCAAATATTAATTATATACGTCATTTTTATTATTCAAAGCATTAATGTTTGACCTATGCCTAAAAGCTCGTTACTAACAAAAAATAAGTGCATTGAAATTTTTCATGCAATGAAAAAATCTGGAGGTTTTTTTCTCAAAAAACATTATTGATGATAAGCTTCAATTCTTTATACTCAAATGCTAGTAAAAAAATTAACTGTCCAAACAGTTTGAAAGGCGTCTATTGTCTATCTATTGTTTTCTTAATTAGAGCAGTTCATATTTAATTTCCTGTCTTTAATTTAATTATTTCAGATATTCAACATTTACCGACCTTACCCCAATTCCTCTAACACATAGCTCTATCTAGAACTGCAATTATATACTTAATCTTTTCTATATATACACTAATGCACATCTATATGTAAATTTGGCTTGTCTGTCTGTTTGTTTGTATCCAATAAACGTCAAAACGGCTGAACCGATATGGGCCCAAATTTTTTGTGGGACATCACGGGACCACAGGGAAGGTTTATGAATGATCAAAATTTCAAATATTTGTCTCCATCAAAATTCGGTCTTCATTAAATTTTTGAAAATTTTGAAAATCCGCGAAATTTTTTGTGAAAATCCGCGAATTATTTTTGTTTTGTTTTACGATGTACACAAAGAGAACATTGTTCACAATTAATTTAGAAGATGGGCGCGAAGCGCACTCTAAGGCTAGAAAGAAGGGCGCGAAGCACCTTGAATTTCTAGTATATTAATATATTATACCTTGAAAAATTCCTGTAGGTATAAAATGCCCCAGTTTTATAAAATAAAAGTATATAGTGTCAAGTTCTAAGGTAGTGAGATTCATGAAAAAAATAAAAAGTGAGATTTGAAAATCCAAAATGAGAATATAAAATTTCAACTTTTATTTTCAAACTCTGGTATTGGCGGTAGTGAGATTTCAAAATCCAAAATGAGAATATAAAATTTCAACTTTTATTTTCAAACTGTGGTATTGGCGGTAGTGAGATTTCATTTTGGATTTTGAAATCTCCTGAAATTCTGAATATTCGGCTTTTATGCTGATTTATATGCCGAGCAAATTTAGAGCAACTTTTCTTGTCCATATCTTTTTTCTCTTGGCATGTTGAGCTAAGACAGTTTGTACTTTAAAGTGTACAAATTTGCAATTTATGAATATGTAAACAAGAAATGGCAAAAGCAGAGATTTATACGGCGGAAACAACATTTTAATCGCTACCAATCCACTATAATAATAATACATCTGTGCGGAATTTATAATGTCTGTTTACTCATGTTCAACATTTCCTGCAACTGTGAACTTGTTTCTTTCTTTGCCAAATCATTAGTGACTAGTGAGCCATTAAAAGACTATTTTTAAGGCAGAAAACTTAATTTAACCATAAGATCATCATTTGTGGGTAAGCCTGTACTGATGTTTATATCAAATCCAAAAAAAAAACATTTAAAACTTCAATACCAGGTCAAAACGCCAAGTAAACTAACTTCTATCCGATATAAGTACAAATGTTTTTTATGCATATTCGTGGAATTTGTCAAGCGGATGATAACGGAGGATAATAAGTATATATTTAGATTGGTTATACGCAAGCAAAACTTTAATCAATTTGAGGGTGAAACAAACTCTCTTCCCCAGCCTCTTTAAGGTGAAACAAACAGTCTTGGACATATAAAATACAGTCCATTTTTACGTTTTTTACCTATAGGAAAAGGTACAAACAGACAGTCAAACAAATAGATATTCATTCACATTTTTGAATTAAACTCAGTAAACATGCAGTACGGTTCAGTATGCGTGATAAATCAAAATCTAAAACCTTTGATATATTAGATTTATTTATGATCCATAAACTGGGGGTTGAAGAATCTTTTTAGACACAGAGGTACGNGGTATCGTTATGGAAACCAGTCTTGAAACCCGGGTTTCACAAATGGGGTTAGGCAGTTTTGTTGATATCAACATTTTTGTTTTAAAATATAATTTTATTTAGTTTCTTCATAATCTCCATTTTTTCGAATCTCCAAAATCAAAATCTACACAAATGTTAAGACCCCAACAAGGGAACTCGGGAGTTTCGTTCTAATATACTCTTTTAAGTTTCGGGCTCTGATGTGTATTGTATTGTGTATATGTATTGTAGATATCGAGAGCAATGCTTGATCTCGATTTTTTGTTAATCTACTAATTACAGGTTTGAGAAAACCCTGGTTTTACAGCCCATTTATCACTGAGTAAATTTTGATCAAACAGCTGAACCTAGAAGAAGAGAAAGCATATTTTACCGAACAAACGATTTTGTACCAGTATTTACTTCTTAGCGAACATTTTTTCTCATGATATTAAATAATAATGAAAATGCTACCAATTTGCTAAATTAGGCCACATTTTTTGGAACAAACAAATGATTTTACAGAATACATTTCGATAAACACTTCAACAACTCATGTTATAGGATAACAACTAATCGAAAAATGTACGATCATATTAATAGTAAATGATATAAAATCCGTCTATATGTTAACGATTTGATTGAAAATAAAGTTAAAGATCCCTTCCTTTAAGGAGCGACGCTCAGGGTTTTACTCAAAACAAAACAGTTAGCAGATCGTCTTTCTTTGTCGACAAATTTGCGGCATTCGTTTGTCAACCTAATTACTGCATATGCTTCTTTAAACAATAGTCATAAAATGCTTCTAGTACTGGCATTTCCAAATTGGGGTATGCCTTTTTTTTATATCTCCGGTAATATTGAAGGTTGACATAAATGGCAGACCAGATTTTAGAAATACCAGGACTAGGAGCATTTTATTATTATACAGTATAATTAGGCTTACCAACAAATGCCGAAAATTATTTTAACAAAGAAAGACGACCTTTAAGTCGTTTTCTTACGTTCGTGTTTCATGGGAATCCCTGCGTCTGATTTCAAGACATAACAAAGACGACGTTCTTCCTCTTTATGTTGGTTATTTAATCTAGCCTTTAATCTAGAGGGGAGCCTGCCGCTGCCCACCCAATATCCCCTATTCAGTAAAGATTGAATAAATATTACTAAGAAGGTTTGATATAAAACCACGTCAACCAAAACTAATAACACTCTTACTATGAATGAGTTACCTAACTAGAAAATATTATTAGTTTCAGACATTTTCGGAGAAAACACATTTTCATTATTTCTACTAAGCGATAACAAAAAGAATTATAGAAAGGGACAATTCAATTTAGAAATGTTGTCATATACAGATAGAAATGAATATTTTGAGATATACGGGGTTTAATCTTATAAATTTTGAATTTAAAAAAGTTTCTTTTCATGGCTTAAGCTAATAATTGAAATTCATTGAAATAAAACCTTATTCAAGAATAGAACAATAAAAAATTCTAGAAATTTAATTCCTCGTTAATTTATAAATAAGAAAGAACGGGATTATTAAAAATCCCACTTTCAGAATGGTAAAGAGAAAATTTTATTTTCTAACAATGAAATTCTGTTCTTTCTTAGATTGAATAGAGTAGTAACCAGAAAGTATTGATGTTACTTTCGTCTTTTTTTCTTTTAATTTGAAGGGAAAGAACTTTTATCTCTAATTTAATTGTAGATAACGGATTTATTTACAAATAAAACTGTGCTCGAAACATTTAAAAATATATTAGTTATAACATTTTAAAATTACAAAAATCAAAGACGAAAATTATTCCCTATAGCCATAGGAGGAATACAATGAGTGGAAATCGAAGTAGAAACAATACTGTAGATGGGCGTAGGAGTAGGAGTAGGGGGGATACTGTGGATTGGAGTAGGAGTTGGAGTAGGGGGGATACTGTAGATGGGAGTAGGAGTAGGAGTAGGGGGGATACTGTAGATGGGAGTAGGAGTAGGAGTAGGAGTAGAAGGAATACTGGGTTAAAGAAGTAGGAGAATAGGAGCATTACTTTGAATGGGAATACAAGAACAAGTGAATGCCCTACTCCATAAAGGGTTCTTTAACCCGTGTCTATCCATGTACAATTCAGTTTCACTTAGCTATCAATGTCTAAACCTGGTTACAATCTTTTAACTATCAATGCCAAACTAATAACGGGCTTGATCTCATATGTTATCGATGTCAACACAGACACTAGCTAGTAATCAATCAACACCAAACCACTGGGCACAATCTCATGAGCTATAGATGTCAACCGGACACTAGCTCGTATTCTTTCAACGCCAAACCAATGGGAACGATCTCGTCAGCGATTGATGTCAACAGGGACTCTAGCTAGTAATTGATCATTGCCAACCCACTGGGCACGATCTCATGAGCTATAGATGTCAACCGGACACTAGCTCTTATTCTATCAACACCAAACTAATGGGCGCGATCTTGTCAGCTATCGTTGTCAACAAGGACACTATCTATTAATCAATCAATGCCAAACCACTGGGCACGATCTCATGAGCTATAGATGTCAACCGGACACTAGCTCTTATTCTATCAACGCCAAACCAATGGGCACGATCTCGTCAGCGATTGATGTCAACAGGGACTCTAGCTAGTAATTGATCATTGCCAACCCACTGGGAACAATCTCATGAGCTATCTATGTCAACTGGATACTAGCTCAAATCAATGCCAAACCAATGGGCACTATCTCAGTTTGTATGTTTCAATGAGAATTCGTCAGCTATCACATGATTAAGCTAATCATGCTATACGTATTCCTTTGAAGCACAGTTCAAATGAATAATGGATTTTACGTAGAAGTTTACATACGTAGATAGTTAATAATGTTCAACGTAGTTCAGATTTACAGAATATCATTTTACACAATATTTATTACATTAGGAGTAGAAGAAATACTGTGTTTGGGGGTAGACGTAGGAGTAGGAGGAATACTATGAATGGGAGAAGGAGGAATACTGTGAATAGGAGTAGGAATATGAGTAGGAGGAATACTGTGGATGATAATACAAGTAGGAGTAGGAATAATACTGTGGATAAGTAGAAGTAGGAGTAGAAGGAATACTGTGAAAGGGATTAGGAGTAGGAGGAATATTGTTTATGTATGTAAAGCTTTCCATGAGATCAAATAAGTTTATTATTTTAGAAATGAAGTTAGTAAAAAATTTAGCTATTTTTTGCAAGCTTATATTTATGATGATTGATGACTGTTTTGCAAACCAAAAAGTATATTTCAACATTATGCATTCTTATTATCTTTGGCTATTGTTTATGTGAAACAACTCAATAATTAAGAATAACTAATATAGATCATTGCAGATCAGAAGGGGCCGAGAGCAAAGATCATGGGAATGACCAGGATTTTTTGGTCCTTGCCAAAGGCCAAGAGATCCAGATGATGTGTGTGCAGTATGCTGCGAATATTCTAGAAATTCTAGTCTAGGATAGTGCTAATATTCTAGAAATTCTGGATCAGTATGGTGCTAATATTCTAGAAATTATGTACTAGGATGATGCTAATATTCTAAAAATTCTGATCAAGGATGGTGCTAATATTCTAAAAATTCTGATCAAGGATGGTGCTAATATTCTAAAAATTATGTTCTAGGATGATGCTAATATTCTAAAAAATTCTGATCAAGGATGGTGCTAATATTCTAAAAATTCTGATCAAGGATGGTGCTAATATTCTAAAAATTCTGATCAAGGATGGTGCTAATATTCTAAAAATTATGTTCTAGGATGATGCTAATATTCTAAAAAATTCTGATCAAGGATGGTGCTAATATTCTAGAAATTCTATTCTAGGATGGTGCTAATATTAGAAACATTCTGGTCTAGGATGGTGCTAATATTAGAAACATTCTGGTCTAGGATGGTGCTAATATTAGAAACATTCTGGTCTAGGATGATGCTAATATTAGAAACATTCTAGTCTAGGATGGTGCTAATTTTCTAAAAATTCTGATCAAGGATGGTGCTAATATTCTAAAAATTCTGATCAAGGATGGTGATAAAATTCTGGTCTAGGATACTGATGATATCCTAGAAAACCTGATCTTGGAACATTTTTTTGGAGACTCCTTAATCGTGATATCCAATGCGGGCACTATTAAATGTTAAGATCAATTGTGGGATCCTTTTTTATTTATCCCTGCAGGGTATAAACAACACGGGATATCGATGAGGAATTAAATAAATTCGTTTATTTGAAGGATATGTAGATCAATAATGCTTTATCCCGAAATCGATAACACAAAAGTTCTGACTTCTGAGCTGGGAACTTTGAATGGTGGATATCGGGATTAATGTTAATGCTTAATCCACCTTTTTTTCTTAATCTCAAGATTAATTAACCAATCGGGATTAAGGATATCACAATCTTAAGTTTTCAGCTCTGGATTACGATGCTGTTGATATCCAAGAAAATGTTGGTGTATTTGTAATATGATGCTAAAGTACATCCTGGACTAACTAGGGCCAGATGCGTTCGGTTTCTTTAATTTGTAGGACCAAGGACCAAACTGTTAAATCACAGCTTGATGGGACAAGGACCAAACTGTTAAATCTACGTGAGTACAAAGAAGCTGATTTTTATGTTGGTTCGGACTACAATTTAAATGTTATATTCCTTGAAGGTTTCTGCTAAATATTCGTGTTGAGCACTTTATACTTCAAAGGAAACTCTTAACCTTTCCTAAACCCTGGTAGAATTCAAAGAATTGGAATTAATAACAAACCATTCAATAAATGTAAAAGGATGATAACAGTTCCTTTAGGAAAAATCTGCCTCTCCACTCTAACGGGGGCGGGGGGGCGATGGGGGCAGCTTGGAGGAGAGGTTAGATAATGTAATATTCTCTTTCATTACATAATAAGGATATAATCATAATTATCTTTTCGGAAACGGATGATGCAAAAATTTCAAAACATATTTTGCATAATTTTTCCTTCATCAAAATAATGATCTTTAATACTTATTCTTCTATAAATACGAAAAGTTAAAAACGTTGCAGTTTAAACATTTACGCATTAACTATTTTTAACTTTGTGTTTAACTTAAACTTAAAGTTTTTATCTTGTAAGATGTAACCAATCCTTAAATTAAAAGTTTTGAAAAGAGTTAGTGTGGTGCTAAAGGGGAATGGGGGTGTAGAAAAGGATTGGGGGATGTAAAAAAGAGCTTGGATGGTTTATAAACAGATGGGGAGGGGAGTTAAAATATAAAATAGGGACTGGATGATATGAAAATGGGTGGGGTGGTATAGAAAAGGGTTTTGGCCAGTGGTAAACAAAATTGTTGGGGGGTACAGAAAAGGGATTTGACAGAATAGAAAAGTGTTGGGTGGTATAGAAAAAGGATTGGATAGTATAGAAAAGGGATTGGATAGTATATATAAGGGTGGGTGGTACAGTAAAGGGATTGGATAGTTTAAAAAAGGGGAGGGTGGTATAGAAAAGTTAATTTACCTAACTATCAATTAAGTATAATAACATCCCGTTCTCAAAAAAAATCATGAAAAAAATCGCGTATTATTACTAATAAGGGGACTGCAAGAAGAAACATTCTTATTCTTATTCTTTATTCGCAGATATTTGACCTTTTTCCTCGTTGAAGTGACAAAAAGAAATAGTCTAAATCTTTTACACCATTAACAAGAACCAAGGAAATTTTGTTAATTATAGAAGTTGAATTGAATATTGACTGAAATTAAGTAAGAATAAATATATTGATTTTCAAAGTTCAGAATTTTATTGCAGTTTATAAAAGATAAGAACCTTTTATTCCTGTAATTGATCCCTTTAATTCAGAAAGGTATTTACACTTCATGTATCTGCAATTATGATAATATATTAAAGACTTAACTTATTTGTGAATTGTAAAAAAGCTATAATTAAAATATTTCCATAATTGTTAGCTTGGTCATCGATCTGAAATCCCTGTAACCAAGTTTAGTTGATTAAAAACCAAAAAAGTCTTTTTTTCTACGAATAATTTTCTTTTTAATATAAAATGCCATAACATGGTCCCCAATAGATATATTCATTTTTCCGCTACTGTTTTTTAGAGACACTCTTTAGACCTTCTGTCTACATCTGAATAATGATAAAAAAGAGCAGCAATTGAAGTAAGTATTTACGTTGTAAAGTTTCCTCTTGTAACAACTTTCCAAATGTACTATAATCCGAGTGGCACTTACTCCTCTGTTCAAGCAGTATATGGCATAAAGAAAGTAAATTCTGTTGTAGAGTGGTCCGTTGTACATCTCAAGGGAATATGAGATAAGCTTTTACTCTTCAGTTTCCTTTCTCTATGAGTATAAGGCTTGCTTGCCTTGCCTCCTGGTATATCCTAGCTGCAACCATGGCACAGAATTTGTCTTATTTTCTGAAACTAAAATTGTCTGACTACTAAATACCCATGGAGAGGAAAAGTATATATATCAGAGGGGTTTGATAAGGGGGGGGGGGGGGGG
>NW_019397552.1:0-23965 GCF_000591075.1 Eurytemora carolleeae | reverse complement strand
AGTATTTAGTCTCTAGTATCTAGTATCTGGGATTTAGTATCTAGTATCTAGTCTCTAGTATCTAGCTGAACTATACATCCTATTCTACTGAACTATACATACTATTCTACTGAACTATACATCCTATTCTACTGAACTATACATCCTATTCTACTGAATTATACATCATATTCTACTGAACTATACATCCTATTCTACTGAATTATACATACTATTCTACTGAATTATACATCCTATTCTATTGAACTGTACATCCTATTCTACTGAATTATACATGCTATTCTACTGAATTATACATCCTATTCCACTGAACTATACATCCTATTCTACTGAAATATACATCCTATTCTAATGAACTATACATACTATTCCACTGAACTATACATACTATTCTACTGAATTATACATCCTATTCTACTGAATTATACATCCTATTCCACTGAACTATACATTATATTCTAACGAACTATACATACTTTTCTACTGAACTATACATCCTGTTCTACTGAATTATACATCCTGTTCTACTAAATTATACATCCTTCTCTAATGAACTATACATTCTATTCTACTAAACTATATCCTATTCTACTGAGCTATACATCGTATTCTACTGAACAATACATCCTATTTAACTGAACTTTACATCTTTTGCTACTGAAATATACATCCAGTTTCACTGAACTAAAAATCCTATTCTACTGAATTTTACATCCTATTCTACTAAACTGTAAATCCTATTCCTCTAAACTATACCATATACATCCTATTCTACTGAACTGTAAATCCTATTCTACTGAACTAAACATAATATTTAATTAAGTAATCCTATTCTAAAACTATAAATTCTACTCTACTGAACTATACATCCAAGGATATCCCCCCCGGACAAAAATGCACAAAATCCTATTCGAATCCAATTTCATCTCGTTAATCATTTCTTGCAGAGATATTGAAACCATATTTCCCGTTGAAAGATATTCTTGAAATAAATTTGGCTGAGTTCCAAACCCCCAACATTTATCAATATCTTTCTACCATCGTCTAGCTTTGATCGTCAGTCTATTTTCTCTAGTTTTTATTGTCAAGTGTCAATGTATTCTCTTATCTTTAATCTCTAGTCTCTGGTTTCCATTATATGGTCGTCAGTCTCTGTTCTATGTAGTCTCCAATCTCTAGTCTCTAGTCTCCTCTTGTCTCTAGTCTCCACTAGTCTCTAGTCTCCTCTAGTATCTTGTCTCCTATAGTCTTCTCTAGTCTCCTATGGTCTCTAGTATGTAGCCTCTAGTATCTAGTAGTCTCTAGTATCTAATCTCTGGTATCTAGTATCTAGTATCTAGTCTCTAGTATCTAGTATCTGGTATCTAGTATATAGTCTCTAGTTTCTAGTGTCTAGCCTCTGGTATCTAGTATCTAGTATCTAGTATCAAGTATCTAGTCTCTGGTATCTAGCATCTAGTATTTAGTATCTAGTATCTAGTCTCTGGTATCTAGTATCTAGTATCTTGTCTCTGGTATCTAGTATCTAGCCTCTAGTCTCTAGTCTCTAGTCTCTAGCCTTTAGCCTCTAGTCTCTGGTCTCTAGTCTCTAGCCTCTAGTCTCTAGTCTCTAGTCCCTAGTCTCTAATTTCTAGTCTCTAGTCTCCTCTAGTCTCTTCTCTCCTATGGTCCATAGTATCTAGCCTCTGGTATCTAGTATCTAGTATCTAGTATCTAGTCTCTAGTATCTAGTCTCTAGTATCTAGTATCTAGTATCTAGTCTCTGGTATCTAGTATCTAGTATCTAGTATCTAGTATCTAGTATGTAGTATCTAGTATCTAGTCTCTGGTATCTAGTCTCTAGTATCTAGTCTCTAGTATCTAGCCTCTGGTATCTAGTATCTAGCATCTAGTATCTAGTATCTAGTCTCTGGTATCTAGTGTATCTAGTATCTAGTATCTAGTCTCTAGTATCTAGCCACTGGTATCTAGTATCTAGTATCTAGTATCTAGTCTCTAGTGTCTAGTCTCTAGTATCTAGTATCTAGTATCTAGTCTCTGGTATCTAGTATATAGTCTCTAGTATCTAGTATCTAGTATGTAGTCTCTAGTATCTAGTCTCTGGTATCTATTCTCTAGTATCTAGTCTCTAGTATCTAGCCTCTGGTATCTAGTATCTAGTATCTAGTATCTAGTATCTAGTCTCTAATATCTAGTCTCTAGTATCTGGCCTCTGGTATTTAGTATCTAGTATCTAGTATCTAGTATCTAGTATCTAGTATCTAGTCTCTGGTATCTAGCATCTAGTATCTAGTATCTAGTATCTAGTCTCTGGCATCTAGTATCTAGTATCTAGTCTCTGGTATCTAGTATCTAGTATTTAGTCTCTAGTATCTAGCCACTGGTATCTAGTATCTAGTATCTAGTATCTAGTATCTAGTATTTAGTATCTAGTCTCTAGTATCTGGTATCTGGTATCTAGTATCTAGTATCTAGTATCAAGTCTCTGGTATCTAGCATCTAGTATCTAGTATCTAATATCTAGTCTCTGGTATCTAGTATCTAGTATCTAGTCTCTGGTATCTAGTATCTGGTATCTAGTATATAGTCTCTAGTATCTAGTATCTGGTATCTAGTAAATATTCTCTAGTATCTAGTATCTGGTATCTAGTATTTAGTCTCTAGTATCTAGTATCTGGTATTTAGTATCTAGTATCTAGTCTCTAGTATCTAGCCTCTGGTATTTAGTATCTAGTATCTAGTCTCTAGTATCTAGTCTCTAGTATCTAGTATCTAGGATCTAGTATCTAGTCTCTAGTCTCTAGTGTCCAATGTCTATGTATTTTCTAGTATCTAGTCTATAGTCTAAAGTCTTTTGTCTAGTGTCTATGTAGTCTCTAGTATCTAGCCTCTGGTATCTAGTCTCTAGTATCTAGCATCTAGTATCTAGTATCTAGTATCTAGTCTCTGGTATCTAGTATCTAGTATCTAGTCTCTAGTCTCTAGTCTCTAGTATCTAGTCTCTAGTATCTAGTCTCTAGTATCTAGCCTCTGGTATCTAGTATCTAGTATCTAGTATCTAGTATATAGTCTCTAATATCTAGTCTCTAGTATCTGGCCTCTGGTATTTAGTATCTAGTATCTAGTCTCTAGTATCTAGTCTCTAGTATCTAGTCTTTGGTATCTAGTATCTAGTATCTAGTCTGTAGTCTCCAGTGTCCAGTGTCTATGTAGTTTCTAGTATCTAGTCTATAATATTCTCTTATAGTATCAAGTCTATAGTCTATAGTCTCTTGTCTCTAGTGTCTAGTGTCTATGTAGTCTCTACCGGTATGTAGTCTCTAGTCTTTAGTCTCTAGTCTCTAGTCTCTAGTCTCTAGTTTTTAGTCTCTGGTCTCTAGTCTGTAGTCTCCAGTCTCTTGTCTTAAGTCTCTAGTCTCTAGTCTTTAGTCTCTACTCTCTAGTCTTTGATGGTCCTAAGTCTCTAGTCTTCAGTCTCTTGTCTTAAGTCTCTAATCTCTAGTCTTTAGCCTCTACTCTCTAGTCTTCGATAGTCTCTAGTCTTCTATAGTCTTTAGTCTCTAGTCTCTAGTCTCTAGTTTTAGTCTTCTCTAGTCTCTGGTCTTCAGTCTCTAGTCTCTAGTCTTTAGTCTCTAGTCTGTAGTCTCTAGTCTCTATAGTCTCTAGTCTCTAGTCTCTAGTCTCTAGTCGTCTCTAGTATTTTGTCTCTAGTCTCTTGTCACTATTGTCCAGTATCTATGTAGTCACTAATCTTTAGTTTCTAGTGTGTAGACTCTAGGCTTCTCTTGTCTCTAGTCTCCAGTGTCTATTTTGTCTCTAGTATCTAGTCTCTAGTCTTTAGTGTCTAATGTCAATGAAGTCTCTACCCTAAAGTTAGTGTTACAGCGGTTTGTCTTCCTGGTAATATTAAAAAAATGGAAAAAACGACATTATTTTCGGTTTCTTATATCCTTTTATTTTATGTTTTCATTCAAGTGGCATTATTCCGGTATAAATAAAGAATAAAAGATTAATTTTTTTTTAAATTCTCTATTTTTTAGATTTTTTTTAAGAGAATACTTTCAAAAAAGAGATCATTTTTAAATAAGAGATCATTTTTCAAGAAAATCAGCTTTCCAAGTTTACATTTAATTCTTCATAGAATAATTTGACTGTCGCATCCAAAACGGTTTGCAAGGAATTGATTTTTTGAGGAGAACAACAAAAATTGTATTTTTAGAAGATCAACTATCCGGATTTTTCTTAAGAACCAAAAATGTCAAGGTTTTTTTGTTGCATCAAATATGGTTTACAACAAATTATAAGATTTACAGATTTCAAGTAATTAAATACCACCTAAACTTTGCCCTAAATCAATATTCTTTAAATAATAATAATATGATTGTGAACCATACCCCTCAAATTTACCCTGTTGTAAGGTCGTCTTCGACAAAGTGTATCTCCGTTGAACCCTCCGTCCACTTACCAAACCAAACCTTTTCAAGGCTTTCGAGTAATATAAACAAAACCTCATGGAACTTAATGTGCATTAAAAGAACCAATTTAAACTTAATTTCAGTGAATCGTTTACAAATAAACAGCGAAATTACTTTAACCAGTAATATATTTATTTCAGAAGATTTAAATTGCTTTAGACATCAGTTCAAACAACTTTTCGCCGCCCTATAGTTTTTTAGATTGTAAGTTCCCCTATACTTTATTCACAACAATATCTTAAACCTTTTATTTGACAATTCACAACAGTACCCTTTTAAACTTTTATTTATCGATTGACAATATTAATAAAATATGATCCACAAACCTACAAAACCTAGAGTTTCAAATACCTTTTAAGCCTTTGCCCAATCCTCAATGTTATATGCTTCTAAACCAATTGATAATTTCACACAACTGTTTAATCTGTATTAACAATCATCATTTATACACATGTACGTCAATAACAATTTGTATGTTGTTGTAGGAAACCTTCGTTACGGAAATATACATTTTCAAGTAGTTGTTCTCATCTATGTATGGCCGATAGAAAAGAGTGTTTTCCTAACCTATTCACCTTTGGATTTGTCATCCTTCGAGTTACATATCCTCTGCTTCAGTTCATCCCGCTTCGAGCAATATTCCTTTTGATCGGCTCACAATGATAGTTTTATAATATGCCAGATCGGAAATATTCTTTATAACCTTGCGTAATTTAATAATTTATTTACTTTATCAGTTTGTGTTGGGGTCAGGATTGATGGTTGGCTCGGAGTTAGGTACTCAGGGTCAAGCTGTTGTACTAGTAGAATCTGACCCACACGGAGAACAAACCAATGCAGAACCAGAAGCTAGATCCTCTACGTAAACAGGTTTCTAGAAGCTAGATCCTCCAGATAAACAGGTTTTTAGAAGCTAGATCCTCCAGGTAAACAGGTTTCTAGAAGCTAGATCCTCCAGGTAAACAGGTTTCTAGAAGCTAGATCCTCCAGGCAAGCAGGTTTTTGAAGCTAGATCCTCCAGGTAAACAGGTTTCTAGAAGCTATATCCTTCAGGTAAATAAGTTTCAAGAAGCTATATCCTCCAGCTTAACAGGTTTCTAGAATCTTGATCCTCCAGGTAAAGGGGTTTCTAGAAGCTATATCCTCCAGGAAAACTGGCTTCTAGAAGCTATATCCTCCAGGTAAACAGGTTTCTATAAGCTATATCCTCCAGGTAAACAGACTTCTAGAAGCTAGATTCTCCAGGCAAACAGGTTTCTAGATGTTTATTCCGTCAGGTAAAAAGTTTTCTAGAAGCTAGATCCTATAGGTAAGCAGGGTTCTAGAAGCTAGATTCTCCAGGTAAACAGGTTTCTAGAAACTAGGTCCTCCAGGTAAACAGGTTTCTTAAAGCTAGGTCCTCCTGGTAAACAGGTTTACTAAAGCTAGATCCAACAGGTAAACGGGTTTCTAGAAACTATATCCTCCAGGTAAAAAGGTTTCTAGGAATTAGGTCCTCCAGGTAAACAGGTTTCTTGAAGCTAGATCCTCCAGGTAAACAGGTTTCTATAAATAAGGTCCTCCAGGTAAACAGGTTTCTAGAAGCTAGATCCTCCAGGTAAACAGGTTTCTAGATGTTTGATCCTCGAGATAAACAGGTTTCTAGAAGCTAGATCCTTCAGGTAAACAGGTTTCTAGAAACTTGGTCCTCGAGATAAACAGGTTTCTAGAAGCTAGATCCTCCAGGTAAACAGGTTTCTAGGTGTTTGATCCTCGAGGTAAATAGGTTTTTAGAAGCTAGGTTTTATATGCTTTTATGTTCAGTTTTTAAAAAACTATCCAAATATGCAAATCAAAGATCAATTATTTAAAAGGGGTTAGTTTGCATTTCTTTTTAAATCATCAACCGGATTTCAGACCTTCTTGAAAACACTTAATCAAAATGAAAACAAGTTTATCCACAAAGGATGAAACTTTAATGACGACCTGAAACTCTTTAATATGAGGACAAAGCTGGGAACTTTAGAATGGATAACCTTTAATCCCAATTACTTAATCCGAACATCCACTGTGGAAACTTAATTTTAGTCCATAATCCACTCTTTTTCTTTCTCTCTTTGGATATCCGTACATTGTTTTCTCCAATGAGAGTGCAGGAATATAGTTCGTAAATTGTATTGACCAATGACAGCCTTGAAAATAAATTCTATCCCAAGAGAGAAATCCGCAATTCTAACAAATAAAGAATTTCGTAAATTTATCGATAAAGAAAAATATTTATGGTTCGTTTGAGATTCTTTTTTAACCAATTTTAACCAAGGAATTAATATATAAATGGGTGAGAAATTAAGTGAAGGCCCTTCCAGTCAAGAAAACGTTCCTATAATCAAACTTGTTGATCTAAATATTTAATCTCGAGATTATGTTAGTCTCCAGATTAGCAAAAAAAGAGGATTAAGCATTAATCCACCATTCTAAAGTTCTCAGCTCCGGAAGGTTGAGTTTGTACTTTTTTACTTAATTCAAAGTTTCTTGAAAATACATTAAATGATCTGGCAAAGAAAAAAAAGAGTGTGCAAATTCAGGGAATGTAAGAAAACGACTGAATTCTGAACATTCATCGCTGAAGTCTTGTTCTTTTTGGGCAACCCTTTCTGTTGTTTACACTAAAGAAAGGCGACATTCAACTCCCCTCCCTAGCTTGCTTCAGAAGCAGTGCACGAAACCCCTTCCAAAATATCGACCAACAAAACTTTATTACCATGCACTGAATTTTCAATCGTTTTTCGTTCGTACATTAACCTACCAAGATCTGTATAGTTATTGTCTTTTTTAGACACTTCAGTCCATCGTGTCCACTAGGAGAACGTTTTCGGGAGCTAGGAGGTGGAATATTTAGAAACAATGAACATGACAACTACAGTGGGTTTAGTCTGTATGGTGTAGGATTCGGATTCCAACCTTAACAGCAATATTATTTACCTTACAGAGGATACAGAGAAGAATTATGTAGAGGTGGAGGCGAACATCGACATGATCGATAGATGCATGGATCCAGGTCCAATGGGTGTAAGATATATAGGTGGTATGAGATCCAGGAGGCAGATATGGGGGACGTAATTTTGATCATTTTTACAGCTTTGGACGTTAATTCATGAACCTTACAAAATTTTTGGATTTAAATGCAAGTACTTTAAATTTCTTGTGTGCTATCCTGTTATTATGTTGGTTGCTTGCAAAATGCCTGTTATTAGTTATCAATTGTTTATTTGTTATTTAAAGGGAGTGACCGGCTATGTAAGGTAGTTGAACTGAGTATGCAGTGTTGTGGAAAACTTCTTTCGGATTCATTGGAGACATATTAAACTTTTTAAAGATCTGTAAATCCTGACTCCTGAGTTTTAGCACAAATTCGACATTCAAAATTCCTACTTTGGGGGTGGATACGTTTTCGGAATTAGTTTCTTTTTTAATTATTAAATAACGACGCCATAAAATGTAAAAAAGTTCTACAATAAACTACAGACGTCATGTATAGGAAATAAAAATTAATCTTATCATCGAAAATAAGTAATCTTGTTCAATTATTAGTTTCTATTTTTTCATTCTTCTGGTTTCTCATTATTCACAAAGATTTTCTGCAGATTTTCTAGAATTATTATTGAAAAGACGGCATTTGAAGAATTTAAAGAAATCTGCGAATAAATTCAAAGAAAATAAAAAATTCAAAATAATAATGAAAACAAAATAATCGATTTTAGCATTGATTTATTGACAAATTTCTTTTGAGAAATATGTTTCTAACCATCTAATTAGATTACTGTATAATTTTTACTTTATTTTTCGTTGTCGTTATTTAATAATTAAAAAAAGCTAGTTCTGAAAACGTATCCACCCCTAAAGTAGGAGTTTTGAACGTCGAATTTGGGCTCAAACTCAGGATTTATAGATCTTGAAAAAGTTTAATATGTCTCAAATGAATCCGAAAGAAGTTTTCCACAACACTGCATACTCAAATTCAAAGAGAATCTAGAAAAAAAAGTGATTAGAATCAGTTTGGTGTACTTGTTCATTTAAAACTTAACACACACATACTATTCACCCAGATAGGACAGTTTAATGAATTATGTCGAGTAGGAATTTAAGATATACATCTACGGTACAAAGGGTAAAGATTAATGGGTTGCCCCGGGTCCGGGTCAATGTCAGTTTTGATAATCAGACGATTTTCATGATAAAAAAGTAGACGAAACCAACGTTGATATCAAGGTACACATATGAACACATGAAGACAAGGTTCAAAGCAAAACAACTTAGTCTCGTCATTTTGAACCTCCATAAATATACTATATAAACGTTATACAAAACGATCTTTATTTAACTATGCATCATTAATAATTTTAGTCGGATTAGTTAAATTTTTCACGGAAATATAATTGCATTTTATATTTTGGTTTAATTAAAGAGCAATTCTTACATAAAATGTACTTGTATTGTATACTTGTACTTTATTTTATGTTCTCAAACATTTCATATGCATGGCTGGTTGAGATACGGACATCTACATGATGTTTTTATGAAGGATTTGCATTATCGTATCAACGTATCAATAATGTGATTCTTAAACTTTTGAAGAAAATTATGAAAATTTTCTGTGTACTTTACAAAACATCAAAATCAGAGAAAATTGGATGGTTTTAACGAGAATTATAAAAAAAATTCACTGTAACATTAATAGTCTTGATGAACTGAATATAAAATCTATATAATAAAACAAGACATTTGATCGTATGTATATTTGTTCCCTATAGCCGGCCAAACGGCTGGACCGATTGGGCTGACATTTTCTGTGGGTGTTATAGGCAAAACAAAATTCGAATTTAAAAAAAAAAAATTTTAAAAATATTTTTTTTCTACATTTTTTAAACTAATTTTTTTCTATGGCAACGCCGAGCCCTTCAGCTAGTTGTCTATATAACAATAACATTCAAGCTAAAATTACTAGTTTTGATAACAAATTTCAAAAATTTCCTATGGGGGGGTCTATGCCCCCCTGCAACCCCCGTCTCATTCACTATGTTTCACTCGGTAATCATATATATATATATATATTTGTATATAGATATATTACCCTAACAAAGTCTTGTATAAAGCTACCTGCCCAGTGCTTTGAAGGGGAAATAATATTTCAGATTATTTAATTCCAATTTTTCATGAAAAATCATATTTTTGGTTTACCACTATTTACATATATCCGCAAATATTAAATATATTCTTGAATGAATATAATTTGCTTGAAGATAGATAGATATATTTGTAACTGCTTGCTAACTGCTTATCTTCCTGTACCGCCACTGCTTTGTATTTTGCCTGGTGAAACCAGTTGATCAAGAAAACTTCGTAATCGTATACATTTTATTGTACAGTGTGCATGAAGGTGTAAAGTAAATTTACAGAAAATCGAGTGAATGCAAAAAAGATACATAGAAACAGTTTAATAAAGTGTATATAATAGATACAGTTTATACAGTGTATACAATATACATAGATACAGTTTAAACAGTGAATACAATTATACATAGATATAGTGAATACAGTGTATACAGTGTATACAATAGATACAGTTTATACAGTGTATAAAATATAGATACAGTTTATACAGTGTATACAATAGATACAGTTTATACAGTGTATACAATAGATACAGTTTATACAGTGTATACAATCTACGTAGATACAGTATATTCAGTGTTTGCAATATACATAGATTATACAGTGTATACAATAGATACAGTTTATACAGTGTATACAATCTACGTGGATACAGTTTATACAGTGAATACAATAGATACAGTTTATACAGTGTATACAATGAATACAGTTTATACAGTGTATACAATAGATACAGTTTATACAGTATATTCAGTGTTTGCAATATACATAGATTAAGTGTATACAATATACATAGATTCAGTGCATACAGTTTTTATACTGCATGTTCTCTGCCCCTTTCCCAACCTTCTATATTTTCTCTACCCCTTTCCCAACCTTCCCAATCTTCCATACCATATCTCCTCTTTCCCAATTCCTTCCATATATATTACATACCCTTTTACAGGCACCACTTACCTTATCTTTCTCCTCCCCCTCCTCCTCTTTTTGTAGTGAGCATATATGCTTGTTTTTACAGGCGTACGTAAATTATAAATTTTACAACAGAATGCAGTTTAAAGAATTGAAGTATAGATAGATAGATAGATAGATAGATAGATAGATAGATAGATAGATAGATAGATAGATAGATAGATAGATAGATAGATAGATAGATAGATAGATAGATTTGTCCATTTTATGATTGGTACGATTGGTAATAAGAGTCGGGAAATAATACAGTAATTTAATTTTTAAGAGGGGTGTACAATGTCTGCTAGGCTTAACCTATGGTAGCCCAATAATAGATAGATAGATAAAATACTTTTACTCTGTATGATATACGATAACTTCCACTCCTTCAATTATTGACAAATATATTGAATTTGATGCAGCTATGTTGTTCTGAAATATCCTCGGCAAGGATGTATTCCAAACATGGGATAGAATCGGAGAAAGGGTAGGATTAAATGTAGATTAGGGTTAGAATAGGCTGAAGGGCGAGCTCTGTAGCTTGAATATGTTAGGGTATCGAGTGCCGATGCTAGAATATGTTAGGTGGCCGAGTGCATGGCTAGTAAATATTAAATCAAAACTTTTTCTGGAGTTCATCTTTCTAGGAGTTTGTCTCTTTCGAAGTTAGTTAGTCTTTCTGGAGTGTTTTTCTTCCAAAGTTTGTTTTTTAGGAGTTTGAATTTTAGGAGTTTGTCATAACGCTGATTTTAGGCAATATACAAAAACAAGATCTACATTATTAAAAGCAATTGACATATTTCCTTATACATGACAACAAGAAACTACATTTTAATTATAATTAAATAATTCACAATTTAAAATCTTAATATTTTCCATTTTCAGAATATATTTTGGAAATGATCGACTGAGAGAGAAGAGCTGTGAATATGATATAAGATTTAAACATATTCATTTTTATCAAAAGCCCGGGAAAATTTGAATTATTTCAAACCAAAGTTAGTACCAAGCTTTATTCAATGTTTAGAAAATCAATGGAAAGTTATGATTTTTTATGAAACATTTTACTTTTCAAATCTTGGTTATTTTCAAACAAAATTGTATAGTTTTCAGTATTTTCAGTATTTTACAACAAAAAAAATAGTTATTTCAATGTAGAATTCATTAAAAATCCAATTTCAATTTATTGGTTCTTATTGAGAAAGTCTTATATTATTGTGATTTACAGTTGTAAAAGGGATTGAAAATATAATTTTAAATTATCTTCGATCAATACAAAGATTACCCAACGACGACTTCTACGCCATAATGTCAGAACTTTTGTGTTGTTAATCCCAGGATTAAGCACTAAACCGCATATTTTGTCGATAGTCTGAAGGATTAAATTAAATCTCCTTAGATAATCATGTGATCGAAAACTAAAAGTTGTCACTGTGAATATCGAGATTAAGTGTTGTAGATTAGCACTATTCACACAAAAGTGTTGACCTTTGTTTATCAACCTAACGTTTATAATCTGTTTGAATTAACTAAAATTTATATTTTAGTTGAAAAGATGGGTTCTGGAACGAAGTCTGGAGGTTGTAGAGGATGTATTACAAGAATACCGTATGCTACATTAATAGCTCTCATTATGTGCTGGGCTGGGGTATGTCAAACACCTGTCATTATGTCCCATACCTGTCCTTGTGCCCTATACCTGTCTTTCTGTCCTATACCTGTCCTTGTGTCCTATATCTATCCTATTTTCCTATACTTTTCCTAGTGGCTTATATCTGTCCTAGTGTCCTATACAATATACATGTCAAGAGTCTTATACATGTCCTAGCGTCCTACACGCGTCCTGGTGTTTTAAACCTAGTTCTTTACATGTTCCAAATTTGTCCTTTATTTATCCTATATAAATATGTTCGGTCAGTGTCCTTTACCTCACAATAAAGTGCTTGTTCTTCAACCTAGACCGAACTGTCCTAAATCTTGTCCTATACCAGTAATACAACCTCATGACATAGTTTTATACCTGTCTTATGCCTGATCTTTCTCTAATATTTTCCGCTGATTTTGACCAGTAAAGGAATTGAGTCTTTGCCACAAACTCTGATTTTCTAATCCCTATATCTACTATATCTTTGGAACCAAATGTTACAGACCTTAGATTTTTCAAACTATGAATTCTGTTAGATCAAATAGTCTGAGTTTGAAATATCAAAGGTTTACAAAAACTCAATTCCTTTGATACATTTTTATAAATCCTTAAAAAAATTTTATAAATCCTTAAAATAAATTTTTATAAATCCTTACCTAATGTGAGTGTGAGGCGAGGAGGCTTACCTGTCCTACGTCTAAACTTTACCAAATTATTTTCGACAAATCCTCCCAACTCCATGTACACTGTATGTACTGCATGTATCTAGGTTGGAGTTTTCTGTGGAACTATGTACCGTGGTGTAAATCTAACCTTGAGATTACTGCAGGATGTATTCAAGCTAGACAAAGGTTTACAGTGGTAAGCATTTGTTCTGTAAAAACTTATCATTTGAATTTGAATTTTGTCTTCTTTATCTCTTCTAGTGCTTATCCCAAAGATTAATCATACTCTAAACTACTGATTCCTAGACAGGGAAATGGTAAGGATGAAAAAATTATATCCATTTTTTGTGCTTTTTGTCATCATTTCACGTTGTAAAGGTTTAATTCACTTGATTCATGAAGTGTGTGTATACCCGAAACAAATTATCATTATCAGGAATATAATAATGTGCTATATCCTGTACACAATTTCTGTAGCTTCATCATTTGTGTCTTCAATATTTTATATAATTTTAAGCTGGAAATCAAGAATAAATATAGTTGCTGACAATATTTTGCTTTGGGTTTGTCGGTTCATTCAATTGTACATTTGTATTAAAAAAATACAAATGCACATATTTTATTAACCTCAAAAATTGAGACTTTAATGACCACCTATAAAAATAAAACCTAAAGTTTTGAATTCGGTCATTGGCATTAAATGTAATCTTAGGTTTATACAAGGATGTAATGCAAGGAAAGTTATTTTAGAAGTGTACACATCTTTTGTACTGCAGTGTACTGTCTCTGGGCGGTAATGTAAACACAAGATGGATGCCAAAGCTAGACATGGGATCCATATTTCACATAAAAAATCAATGAAATATTCTGGTCTTAGGAAACTATTATGTTAATTATCAAAATTATCAAAATGTAATGCTTTTAACCTCCTCGGATACTAAACGAACACTGATGCATCTATTCTTGTTTACAAAATCCGCCCAAAGAGAACTGGTTTCAATATTTACGCAGAGGTACACGACCGCAATTAACTTTCCTTGCATTACACCCTTAGGTTTATAAAAAGATTATGTAGTATGAAAAACTAGTTGCAGTGAACCATCAATTAAAAAAATGAAACTGGATAAATCTGTAAAGTTGTTTCACACGTCTTCACATTTTTGGGTAAAGACATGAAATATATATGATTTATATTCTGCACTTAGATATTTATTTAGATTAAAGATACAACTTAATTTGTTTTTCCTGGAAACTATGAAATAGATTGGAATTGATTAATCAAATTGTCAATTTAAGGCTTCCCACTGATAGTGTCTTTAATCGTTTTGGGTCACTTTTCAAAACTTTATATAAAACTTAAAAGATTTCAAAACTGTATTCTATTAAAGTTTGCAATATTTGTTCCATAAACGAAAAGTAGAAAAACGATCGTTATTTACAAGTTAGTTTTTGGTTTGTTTCTTGTATATATATATTTTCTGTCAGGGTCAAATTTTGTAATAATGTAAGAAAAGTAAATTATTAGAATAAACAATTTTAAAACATTTGCTTTTTTATGCTATGTTTAATTTTAGCCTGAAAGAAAATGAAGGCAAACAACTAACTAAAAGCAAACTAACTTACTACCCACTCCACAGCAAGGGTAGAAGTGTTCACAGATGTTTTAATATTTTAGGGTTGAACCGACACAGCTTGCCTTTGTAATCCTTGGAGCCAGTATGGCCGCTATAGCACTCATGATCCTTGGAACAGCAATTCTAGCAACAGGTATTCCAGGATATTCCAGGATATTCCAGGATATTCCAGAATATTCCAGGATATTCCAGGATATTCCAGGATATTCCAGGATATTCCAGGATATTCCAGAATATTCCAGGATATTTCAGGATATTCTAGAATATTCCAGGGTTAGGGTTACCATACTTGATAAATACATATAGGTCGGATAAAAATTTATTTTAAGGCGATTTTTTTAAACATTTGTTTTATCGATTATGGATTAATTGATTATATAAAAATATAATTAATTGTAGGAGCAACAAGGCAGGAGGTATATAGGAGTTCTGTTGGTAGAGTCGGAGGAAGGATTGCTAGTGCTGCGTTCATATTTATCACGTGAGCAATATTCTTTATTTAATTTTACATTTTATATTTTCACAATCTTTGATAAAAAATCAATATTTTAGCAAAATTATTTTTATTTATATCATTTTATTATCAGCCTTATTATTATACAGGTACATACTGTTATTGGCCTGGTTGCTAGTGCTGGGTTGCTGTATCATCATGACTATCTTCTACTCTCTAAGCTGGGGTAAATATATATCTTCTACTCTCTAAGCTAGGGTAAATATATATCTTCTACTCTCTAAGCTGGGGTAAATATATATCTTCTACTCTCTAAGCTGGGGGTAAATATATATCTTCTACTCTCTAAGCTGGGGTAAATATATATCTTCTACTCTCTAAGCTGGGGGTAAATATATATCTTCCACTCTCTAAGCTGGGGTAAATATATATCTTATACTCTCTAAGCTGGGGTAAATATATATTTTCTACTCCTTAAGCTGGGCTAAATTTATATCCTCTAGTCTCTCAGCTGGAGTCTAAATTATATATAAATCTTTAACTCCCTCTCGGGATATGTATAAAGTTTCTTCTCCCTAAGTCAAGTTTTTGACCAATTAAAAATCATGATTGTGAACTAAATAACATTATATTTACAGGAATATGCAGTACAAAAGAAATACAATATGATGAACAGAAAATTGATTTCTATCCTTTCCATTTCCTCTTCCCAGAAGGTGACACATTTTTTATAATTTTATCTATTTAAACTTAAAATTTTTCCCAACAATAAAACGTGGCTTGGCAACAGTAAAGAAGTTTCCATTTTTTGCGCTCATGACGCTCTGCGTCATAACAGAATGAAACTAATAATAATTATAATTTCTTTTGACATTTTAAAACTTTTAAGTATTTAAATTTAGAAGTTTAAGTTTTCTTTCCCGACATTTACTACATCTAATTTCACAAAGTGCTGCAGATATAACTTTCATAACAAACTTTTTTTTTTGATAAATTTCTTTCTTTGAAATCACGAAAACTTCTTAAAATTAACCACCTGCATCAGCTGTTTTATTGGTAGAATTAGGATTGATTCAGAACGGAGAACTTCCTTCCGAAAAACACTTTACTCCAATTTTTCTTTTCAGGAACACAAAAAGTGAACATGGAGGTTGAGGGCCAAAAGGAAATAAAGATGTTTTGCAAGGATTACGTCGAGCGAGCAGAGGTGATTAAATGTCGTCTTAAAAGTTTGATTTTCTTTTTTTCCTTCCTTCTTTAACCATTGACCAACTCCTTGTATTTTCCAGGTAAGTCTGTATCAAATTGTTCTGATAAATCCAGTTCCTTACGTCACTTTAAAAAATGTACACAACCCCTTTCCTCCCGACCCTTAATATACTCACATTGGTATTATCCGTATCAGGTGATGTTTATCATTGCTACAAGCGCGTGCTTCCTTGTGGTGATGTCCTTGGTTCACTTCCTGATGGCGCTCTCCGCCAACTACGCGCATATAAGAGGACATGACAAGTTTACTGAGCTACAGGTTTAAATTAACAAATTTACTGAGCTACAGGTTAAAATTAACAAATTTACTGAGTTACAGGTTTAAATTAACAAATTTACTGAGCTACAGGTTTAAAATAACAAGTTTACTGAGCTACAGGTTTAAAATAACAAGTTTACAGAGCTTCAGGTTTAAAAAAAACAAGTTTACAATAATGGCTTGCAAATTTTTACATCTCTTTTTCTGTATAATAAGTAAATAAACGATTATTTTTAAGGATGTCACAACAAAAAGAAACCCTCAAATTTTTAATACGGTGGTAGGTGATTTTAGCTATATAATGAAGACGACTTTTTTATATAAGTTTTACTTGTTAATAGGCTTTTTTTTCGAATTACAATTCTACAAACAATTAAAGAAAAGCTTTTCAAATTGACAGTTTCTCTCTTCTTCCATGTTTTGTGTATCCATGCTGTTTAAATCAAAATTAAAATCTAAAGTCGTCTTCATTATATTGATATAATCGCCTACCACCGTATGCTGTTTAAAACCTTGATATAAATCAAAATTAAAATCTAATTAAATCATTATATTGATATAATCGCCTACCAACGTATAAAAAGTCTAAACATTTCAGGATTTACAGGATTTAACGAGTGAGACAATGACCTTGACAGATAGAGAAGCTGTGTACATAAAGCATGTACAGTAGAATCAAAATAGAAGGAAAATAAATTTTTCAAGATCTTAGAATTTTCCCCTTGTTTGCACATTTTTGTACCTTTTACGATTTTCCCCGAACCTTGGAAAAAATATTATCATATACATGCATCGGAGGCATATTGGTGACATTTCGGAGGCACATCGGATGACTTATCATGAAGAGGGATATAGATAGTTTATCGATCGGAAGAAAATTGGAGACCTATCGGAGGCATGTTGGTAACCTAGTTGAAAATTAGTAACTAGAGGGGTTAAAACTTCAACCTACATGACTCACATTAATCCAGTTGCATCAATTTTCAAGACTTGGTCGGTTTTTAACTCCTTGGCCAGTGGTTTACCTCACTAACTCACTTATGCTTTTTTGTTGCCATGGACATGTACATTTTAGAACTATAAAACATTTGTTTTTTAGCTTTAGTTTTAAATAGTAATTGTAAAGAATTCTCATTCCGTGAGAGCTTGCAACCTTTGGATCTCTATGGCATAAGTCTCCGGTAAGTCAATGATAAGTTTGCTAAACAATATCTCATAGTCTCTGATGAAACACGAAAGTAAATGCTAAAATAAATTTTCTCAATTAAGAATTTTCAACATATTTGTTCCCTCCTATATATGTACAATGTCATATCTCACATATTTATGGTGTTAACTGACAACTAGTTGCAAATTTTTTTATAGGTTAAATTTTGAAAAAAAAACTTTGCGTGTTTACTTTAAAAATCTACAATTACTTTACAAAGAAATCGTGAAAAATCTTAAATATTTAAATATTTAAATATTTAAATATTTAAATATTAAATATTTAAACCTGCTGCTCATGGGTTAATATTAGCCCTAGAATAAACTGTATATTATCTGATGAGTTCAAAGACTGGGACCAAAGTAATGTATTTTGTCAATGACGATATTTAAGGAGGATGGGGGAATAAAGTTAAAAACTCAATTATGTTCTATGTTTGTAATTTTAAAACGGACGAAATGAGTAAAACTTTTTCTCTTCTTGACGGGAGTTTCAACTTTCACATTCAAGAATTTCATCAATAAAAGTTCTGACCTAGTTAGTTTAACTTATTCAAAATTCAAATTTTTCAGTCTTTGGATTGCTTGGAACAATTTATTTTGTAAACAATAACAAAGATGATATTGCACCAATGTCAAGTGACAGTCAATTATAAAGTTTGTATATCTTATGTCTGTATACAAAGAAACTAGTTTCTTAGCGGTTCAAAACAACAGAACACACAATAACATATATACTACAGGGGTAGGCGATTATATCATACAATGAAGACGACTTTTGATTTCAATTTTGATTTATATCAAGCTGCTAAACAGCATGGATACACATAAACATAGAAGTAAAGAGAAGATGTCAATTAAAAAAGCTTCTCTTTGATTACTAGTATACTTGTAATTCAAAAAAAGCTTGTTAACAATCAAATCTTAAATGAAAAAGTTTTCTTCATTATATTGATATTGTCGCCTACCACTGTAAATATAGTGTGTACTACAGGGTAAAAAAAAATTGTGATTAGCGGCGCCTGGTGCAAAATTGTACCTTTTTTAGCAACTTTCCTCTATGGTTTTTTTTCAATATTTTAGGAAAATTTGTAAATTATTTTGGCACTCCAATGGTCCAAAAGAAAATCCGCGAACCTTTTTTCTCTCAAAATCAAAAGTTTAGAAAAGCAAAAATGTGTATATGAGTTATTTCTATCGAAATCTAAAAATTTTTAAAGATTGAATCAAATAATCACAGAAAATTCGCAATTTTTAGTTCTGGTCTAATTTTTAAGGAAATGTATTTAATACCCCAACCCTTCCTACTTATACCTGGTATATGTAAATATATTAGTTTAACCATGTAACATTTAGAATATAGATAGATACTCAAAATTTGTACGGTAGTTTTAGAATTTGTGTGTATTATGTTTTTATTTCATTAATATATATCTTGTGAGATTTTTGCATTGTAAGACAATTTTTGTATTTCTCTTAATTGTATTTTTATTTGTTTAATAAAAGTATGACGTTAAAAGAAAATGTGCTCACAATATTTACTAATGAACAGGAACGCAAAATTTTAACCGGCGCTAAATAATTGCAATTTGTAATATTCAAAGCGGATTGTAGACTAGATTTGTATACGACAGTAAACGCCAGCCCTAATGAGATTAAAGTTGAAAAGGTGAAGGGGACTTCAATTGGTACTATATCGCTCTCTTCCTTTGAGTTGGGGAAAATAATTAAAGGAGAATGGGCTCATTTTCCCCCAAAGGATACAAATTTTTAAGGGGGGCCACAACTTAATTTTTGGTGCTATCTTCTTGAGATTTTGCATAAAGATCAGATTATTGATTAACTCCAGGAATGTATTTTTAAAATGTAAACAATAAAAATTATAACAACATTTTTCCCGCATCTTCCTCGTTTTTTAGAAAAAATATAGGTTTTCTGATTTTAGGTACAAATAATGGTGGGTAATATTCTTCCATGTTTTTTCAATACATTTTTCCCTTCTCTTGTTTCCTGCCATTTTTTCCTTGGAAATTGAATTTAAGTTCATGTCTTTATTTTTGAAGTTTTTCTGTTCAAACATTGGATCCAGATCATAATTGTGATTAACTTTCTAGACTTCAAATAGAAATGCACCAAAAAAAATTCCCCTGTATTTTTCATTTATTTCTTCGGTGAAAACTTTTTGCATATTGAAAATAAAAACAGCAAGACAAAAAAATTAAATTTACTGTAAAAAATGCGCAAAATGAACAAATAATTTTTCCTGCCATCAAAGACAAAATCAGTAAAAAAGGGGGTCACATCTTTATTTTTCCACACAATTCTTTCCGATTTTGCATGGAAACTGGAATATTGATTTAGGTCTGAAAAAGTTATTGAAAACCATAAAAATCTAAATCTTGAAATTTTGGCAGATTTTTGTATTTCTTAATTCTCAACTTGTTTGCCTTTGTTACATGTTGATTATGGTCGGAGATTCCATTTTCGCCCTGACGAATTTTCAAAAGTGACTGAACGTGGACTGAACGAATACTTTCCTAATGCATTGTATTTTTGTTACAGCCTATGGTTTAGCTTGAACTAAAACGCATTTCTAATTTCTCTGAATTATATATGCTTTCCCTTATTTTCTTATCAATGTCAACAAATAAAGTTTGCTAACAAGCAACATTTGACCCTTACTTCTGAACTTTTTTTAAAGATCGAAAAATCTTGGGTATTATATACAGTGTGTTCATCTAAACATGATAATTTCTTTATAAAACGTGCCGTATCATTAATTAAGTGTCATATTCAGTGGCGTAAATAAGGGGGGGTATATGGATTATTCCCCCCCCCCTAGAATCCTGGGAGTAATTACCCCCCCCCTAGAATAAAAAATTTGATTTTAAAATTGAATATCTTTTAAATTTGCACGAAAATAATTTAAATGTGCAGATATTTCAGATTTCAGTAAATGTCATTAAAATTAGATGTTTTTTATAGAAAAAAAGTGTATATGCTATGCAAAATACATTTTACGACAAGAAAATTTTAGAAATTAGAAATAAGGAAATACACAACGACAATTTTTTTTTTCTTCAAAGTTTATAGTAGCTTTTCTAAAGATTTAAAAAAGTAACATCTTTTTCCTCTAAGAGTAAAACTATAATTTTTTATGTTACTTGAAATAAATTCAGTTTTCTTACAGATCTTCGTAGTTAATGTCAAATGAATGACTATAATGAAGGGTATAAAACAAGGTGAAAGCTGAAAGGTATGAAATAAAGCCTTTTTTTGATGGAGTTTGTAAAAGCTATAAATGAGTGGAAAATGCAAATCAAACCCAATTAAAACAAATAATTTGATATACATCATGATATTTTTCTAGGGGGGGAGGGGGGTTAAAAAAATTTCGAATTCTAAAATTGTGCACCCCCCCCCCCCTACAGAATCCTTATTTACGCCCCTGGTCATATTTTATTGTGAGGTTTATTTTTCTTCTTGTAATCTTTCAGTGTTACTTTACAAAAGAAATATAGATGGAGTTTTAACGTCCCTGCTGTATTTCAGCCCCTTTTTGGCCTTTGGAGTTTTTAAAAATCATCAAGTCTTGTTATTATGACAGTTGTTATCTTAAAGTTTATCGTCATAATAGTATGTATGTATAGACGTTTGTAACCCGTAACCAACCGTAGCCCTTCGTGCGTTGCAAGAAAAATGGAAACGTTACTGCCCGCCTGAGTGACATACAGCATGATATTGGGATGACAGGGGATTTTATTTAGAAAACACTAAAGTCACCTTAAGACTAAAGGGAAATAGGCTGTAACAAAAATAAAATGCATTAGTAAATTATTTATTCAGTCCCTTTCTAAAGTCCAGAAAGTTAATCACAATTATGATCTGGAACAGTTTGAACAGAAAAACTTCAAAAATTAAGATAGGAACTCAAATTCAATTTCCAAGGGAAAAAAGCGGAAAACAAGAGAAGGATAAAACAAAAGAGCAAAAAAAATGTATTTAAAAAAGGAAGGATATTACCCACCATAATACAGGCACAATCTGTACCTAAAATCGGGAAAAAATATATTTTTTCAACATTCTTTACATTCTGAAAATACATTCCTAGAAAATCATGGATCTGATCTTCATGAAAATAGCACTAAAAATGAAGGCGTGGCCCCCCTTGAAAATTTGTGCCATTTGGGGGTCTACCTGCAGAATTGTTTTCCACATCTCATACTTTGGGAAAGAAACTCTCAGATTTTAAATATCAACCCGATTTCTTCATTGAACAGGAACAAAATAGTGTAGTTATTCTAAGGCTTTAATTGTTTAATAATTTTTATTTCTATTTTTACTACAGTGGGACACCTATATACGGAATATGAAGACTGCCTTTAAGCAACCTGCTGTGTATTTGATCTTCGATGTGATATAAAACAAATTGTTTTATCAGAATTCAACTTACAAAGGGAACAGTGTTTCATGTTCATTGGAATAGTATTAATCAAAACTCTGAGTCAAAGAACCGTCTACCTATACTAATACTACAGGTTTATTGGTCCCACTGTATTGTTTTTTTTTCTGTCAAAGATTGCAAATAACACGTATATTCTTCTCCTCAATAATACATTATAATAATAGTATATT
Source organism: Eurytemora carolleeae (assembly GCF_000591075.1). Taxonomy (NCBI): domain Eukaryota; kingdom Metazoa; phylum Arthropoda; class Copepoda; order Calanoida; family Temoridae; genus Eurytemora; species Eurytemora carolleeae. The sequence goes on along the minus strand of NW_019397552.1, from coordinate 1,621 downwards.
TTATTCCTCTTTACTTCTTACTCTTCGTTCTTTATCGTCCATCCCTCCCTTATATAAGTAACTATGCATTGTATTCTATTTAGTGGAGTAGGGGTTGATTAAAAAAGATTGGCGGGTTGGAGAAATCTATAAGATAGCTAATTAAAGAAGAAAAATATAGCATAACGTTGGCTGTTCAATGTTAATACAGTTATTTCCCAAAGACAACATTTTGCAAAGGAATTGAGTCTTTGCCACAAATTCAGTTTTTGCAACACCTATTTCTCTGTAACCTTATTATGTAAGCCTTTGATATTTCAAACTTACATTATTTGATCTTATAGCATTCATAGTTTGAAATATAAAAGGTCTACGACATTGGGTTGCAATTATATTGAAATTGGAAAATCAGAGTTTGTTACAAAAACTCAATTCCTTTTCATTAGTTCATAAAATATCGGAGAAATTTCTCGGATTTTGTAACACTTCCAGTTTCATAACAGACACACCTTGTAAATCATTTATTATTTGGAAAAGTAATGAATCACCGTAATTAACGTTTGTGTTCTTGACAAAGTTTAAAGGCAAAAGTAATGTTAATACATCTATCAATTTTACAATTTAATGCAAATAATTTTTCTTGTGAATAAGAATGTTAAGATTCAAAAATCAAAATGTATATTATACCATATAAGAAATTGTACTGATAAAAAGAGAGTAAAGAATATTTTTCTGTAAAAGATCATATATTAATTGTGCAGTATAAGTGTATATTAATATATAGGCTAGGAGAAGTTTTTCTTCACTCGTTGATTCATAGGTTTCTCTCAGAAAACTACTGAAGCTCATTCGCAGTCTGAAATATTAAAAAAATCAAGATTTATGAGGAAAATTTTTTTTTCCATCGATGGTTTTATAAGGGGGGGGGAGGGGGGGCCATGAAATGTATTACTCTTGGGAAATTTAAATAGTGTATACTGTATAGGTATAAACTAGCAAACCAGTCAGAATGTTCCAATCTTTAGTTTGACCTCGGAAATAAATTCCTCGCGCCCAATTACCTATAAATCAACATGCAACATGTAAAATATGTGCTAAGATGACCCTCAATGTAATAGTTGGCTAATAGCTGTAGAGAATAGAATATATATTAGAGGGGAATTTAAAGAATCTCTCGGTATGAATTTTTCAGTCCCTTTAAGCCTGAAAGAGAGTTCAAAGTGTACAAATCATGTAAATGTTCACAAATTATATGCAGTAGAGTACATTAATACAGTATGTTCCCTAGACTATTCATTTCAATTTCGTATTTTTTAAAGCTGTTAAATAAACTTTAAAATGAAATAGGTGAATAAAAAACATCATTTGATTTATAGTTATAACGGAAAATCATTGTTTGTAAAGTGAAAGGCATAAAGTCTATGTGAAATGATCATTGGTCAATTATGAAACCAGCCTATTTCATAATTTGGTTTTCTTTTAACATTAATTTTAGATTTCTATAAAATAATATTCCAGGGCCCAAAAGGTTATATAGTCTAAATATGTGAAGTACACCTGCAGTATGGAAACAGTACAACAAAATGGCCGTTTTACACTTTTTTATAGTAAATTCCCCTCTAATATATATTCTATTCTCTTT
>NW_019397551.1:47372-57931 GCF_000591075.1 Eurytemora carolleeae | reverse complement strand
AGAATTAGCTCCATCTATGATTCCAGGATTAACTTTGGTTGATCCTCAGTTTGTATTTTAATAATAATGTAAAATAAATGTCCGTGCAAAGTTAGTGCTTTAATCGATTCCATCTGGCTTGTTATATTGAGTTTCTCTTTGTAAAGTTGCCTTTATTGAGTTCTTTATACATGAGTTTCTATTAAGTTTATAATAGTATCAAGCCCCCTTACTTAGATAATTGTACTGCTATTCCTGACAACAGTATAAAATGAATAGTATCAAACCACTTACTTAAATATTTGAATTGCTATTCCTGACAAAAATATAAAATGAACAGTAACACTCCCTGACAATAATTGTATTGCTATTCCTGACGAATATATAAAATAAACAGTAACACTCCCTGACAGTAATTGTATTGCTATTCCTGACGAATATATAAAATAAACAGTAACACTCCCTGACAATAATTGTATTGCTATTCCTGACAAAAATAAAAATTTATCAGTATTAACCCCTTACTTCATTTTTTGTATTGTTATTCCTGACGAATATATAAAATTATCAGTATCACCCCTTGAATAATTGTATACCTATTCCTGACAGATATATAAATGACACCCAGAACTATTTTAAAATCAGTTTACCTTGAAAGGAAGATCATAGACATCCTCCACATCAAAAATCCTAAATTTCAAAAAATTTCACTTTCACAAAAAGACGAATAAATATTAAAATTAATTTTTCATTTAGCTGAATTTCTAACATTTATTAGTTGCCAGAGAAGTTAGGCTTGCAGACAAAACAAACCGAAACCGATTTTCCATTGGACACAAAATAATTAATTTATTATGACTTCTTACATTAAGGAATCCCTTATTATTAAAAGATAATCTTTAAATGTTTATAAAATGATCTGTAAATGTTTATAAAATAATCTGTAAATGTTTATAAAATAATCTGTAAATGTTTATAAAATAATATGTTGATGTTAATACATAAAATCGAATCTGAATACGAACGCACTTCAGACCAAATATTATTATCTGATAAGTTCAGTGAACATGATTATCCTGGGAACCATTTATAAAAGTTGACAATATTGTTACCTCTTGATTGAGAAGATAACTTTAAATGATTCTATTTAGGAGGAAACGAATTAAATGAAATTGTAACTTCCAGACAGATAAACGTGGATACATTCATCATTGTTAATTCAATTAAGGACTAAAAAATAAACGTTGTGATCGGACGTTCAAAATATGTTGATTATTATCTGTGAACGGAAGGATGACAAAATATGTTGATTATTATCTGTGAACGGAAGGATGGCAAAATATGTTGATTATTATTCGTGAACGGAAGGATGGCAAAATATGTTGATAATTTTCCTAGAAGCCTCAGTTTAAAGGGACTGTGACCGTAATTTCAGGTGACCCTCTAGTTGTAGCGACATTTTCAATTCACACAGTGCCATTGAAACAGTTTTCTGTTCAAAAATGAATGCGATCATTAATTTTTTCCCTTTAAAATGACTAATAATGATATTAAAAATTGCGAATAATGATTTAAAATCATTAAAAGAATTTCTTTAAATAAAAATGACAATATAATCATCATTGGTTGATAAACCAGGGGGCGGAAACGTCATGCGTGTGTCTGTACCAAAAGAGTCTGTATGAAGATTACCGTACTGATGGTGTGTACTGTAGGTATATACAGTACATATGAATCTCGGTTTTTGTACAGTCTAGGAGAGTACATTTGTTTATTGTTAGTTGTTTACTTAAAAATAAGTTTAATATACATCTAGCATATTATTTCTATATCTAAGTCAACACTATAAGCCAAATTTTCATGCAAAGAATATAACTTGATTAAAGTTTACAAAAAATATAGTCGTCATTCAAGCTTAATTATAATTGACAACAATGCTCTGCAATTTCCTTGACTGTATTCATGTTGTGTGTCTGTACCAAAAGAGTGTGTGTAAAGATTACCATACTGGTCTGCAAAGCAGTGCGACTGGCTTTCTCATGCCAGACCAGCGCCATTTCCTTTCCCTTTATTCCTATTCCCTGTGATAAACCCTTCAATCTGATGCTAATCTTTAATATAGATGATTTCTTAAAATTCCACCAATAGTTTCTTTATATGATTTAAAATAGGGTGAAATTTGTTGCTATATACAAATTAAATTCATTTATGATATTAAAATTTTGATGATATTGGCTTTATAATACGAACTTGGCTTTGCCAGGCTGAAGTCGATCGGCAACTTGAGCTCTCTCTCACAGTTCTCCAAGCACATTAATCGATACCTAGAACAATTCTAGGTTATAAGTTGCAGATATTCAAGCATTAACTACAAGAACATTAAACAAGATTTGAACTTTTGACACTTTATTTATAAAATAATGATAACACGTAAGATTGTATATCATGAGACATTATTATTAAATTGTAATCAGTTCAAGAACAGGTGTTCCCAAGGGGGGGGGGGATTATGGGAATCATTTTAGGGATTTAAAACCTCATGAAAAGAAAAAAATTGAGCCAAGCCCCCCTACCCCCCGATTAATTCCTGTGTATACTCCTGAGCTTAAGTTTGTGAGATTAAAAAATATAATTTGGATTAACGGAAGTACTATATCTGCACAATTATTAATATAAAGCGCTGAATGTAAAGAAACATAATTTTAATCGTGACAGAATTTCTATAAAATTAAAAAATTACCCGAGAGGAACCTCAAGCTTTGGAAAGGCATGAAACTCTTCCTGCAGATATCCTTTTCTCAGATTAAACCTTCCAATTGAGATCTCAGCCGGACAGTAGACTACAGGATCCCTCCTAAATAACATTTCCTGAGATTAAACCTACCAATTGAGATCTCAGCCGGACAATAGACTACAGGATCCCTCCTAAATAACATTTCCTGAGATTAAACCTACCAATTGAGATCTCAGCCGGACAATAGACTACAGGATCCCTCCTAAATAACATTTCCTGAGATTAAACCTACCAATTGAGATCTCAGCCGGACAGTAGCCTACAGGATCCCTCCTAGATAACATTTCCATACAGGTGTTTTTGGGCTGTTTTTTTACATGCCAACCCTGGGATCCTTCTTAGATAACACTTCCGAAGATTAAACTGTTCCAATAGAGATCTTAACGGACCAGTACTAACGTCGAGTTTGAAAAAAAAGACCATTGCCATAAGTAATAAATTAAAAATCACTCACTTATTGTGATGAAAACAAAGACAACTGAATTAAGTCTCATCCTTTGAAGGTAGCACTGTATAAAACAACAGACCAAAAAGGATTTGAGTTCAATTGTCACAAACTAGTGTTTCAATATGGCTATATCTTTGTAACCCAATGTCTTATAATCAAACAGTTTAAGTTAATACCAATACAAGGTTGCAAAGATATAGGGATGAGAATATTTGAGCTAGTGGCAAGAACTGGGTTCCTTTGGGTAGAGTTGCAGTTGATAAAAAAAATATCTTAAATTTCAAATAATTTTTTCCCTTAGTCCGACGTTTGTACTGGTCTGACGTTTGTACTGGTCCCTCATTTGTACTGTCCGACGTTTGTACTGGTCTGACGTTTGTACTGGTCCCTCATTTGTACTGGTCCGTCGTTTGTACTGTCCGAGGTTTGTACCAGTCCGACGTTTTTACTGTCAGAGGTTTGTAAGTCTTTGACGTTTGTACTGGTACCATCTTAACAGTAGACTATAAAGGGATTAAACTTTTCCAATATATCTCAACAAAAGACTAAGAGGATCCCTGGTAGATGATATTTCCTCAGATTAAACCTTCCAAAAATAATATATATCTCAACAATAGACTACTGATCCCTCCTAGATGATATTTCCTGGGATTACACTCTACCAATAGAGATCTCAAGGATCACGTCTAGATTTCCCTCCTTATTTTGAAGGATAACTTTTTTATATTTCCTAGACCAAAAACCGTTGAAAATTTGCTATAGTTGTCCCTGTTCACAATTTTCAGGTAATGGGGGGGGGGGAGCAGTGTCCCCCAGTTGTGCATATGATACTCTAACCAAAACAAAACTAAAAAAAACTTACTTGGTGACACAGTAATTGGTTGTAGCAAGAAAGAGGAACTCCGTGGTTTTGTAATTCTTATCGGACACCATATTCTGTATATCTACGCTTTCCAGTCGAGCATTCTAGAAGAAAAAGGTTTGAATTGCAATGGTCAGAAAAAATTGTTTTGTTTTTAGAAGAAAAAGAAAACAATCTAGTAAACAAAAATTTGTGTGTCGATTGTCCCCCAAATTCCGATATAACGACGATCAGTTCCTAATTTCATCCCCTGTCAAAAATAAGTTTAATATCGAAGGGAGCACATGATCCTCGTATGAACGATACCTATATGAATCTCATGTTTGTTCCTATTATAATTTATAATTTTTGGTTCTGATGACGTAATACGGACTAAAGGACTATATGTAATAATAATATTTCAATCATATCTATTAAAAATGCAAAATAAAACTCAAAATATTATGATAGGAGCAAACCGGAGATTCTCAGGCTCCTGTGGGATATCGTCGCTTTCAGATTTGTTGCGTATTTGTTGAATATGATGGGTTCAATACTGCAACTTTTATACAAAATTGCATATTTAATAATTTTCGTATAAATTTGACGCAGTTTAATATCAATTTCTCGAGACAGGAACATCAGATAGATGATCTATATGTAAAAATAAAAATAAATTCTGAGGAATAGGTGCAAAAGTTTCTTGGAAGCAGCATATATCGAGGAAAGAAAAAATGTTTTCAATTTAAGTCGAGAAAGTCACAATTGTTTTGTAGATTCAGTAAGCCAGAAAACTCTGGAATAGGAAATTTACTTAATGACTCAAAGTATTAATTACATAGTCCAATGAACATACAACTCAATGTATTTTTGAAGTACACGTTGTTGAAATCGACAGTGACCCTCCTCGTGTACGATTCAGAACGGCATTCCCTGTAAACCTTAAGGTTATCTTTTTCACAATGTGGAAGATATAATTCTTTTTTCAAGCTAGAAGACAGTTGCCATCAAGCAGGAATAGGTACAAAAAAGGGCAACTAATCTGTCAATATGTTTCATATTGCACATGTCTAAGGAGTATTTTCCACCAAAAAATAAAATCATATCAAGAGCTTTTCGGAACTTTTATTATAACCTTTTCCCCCTAATTTTGACCTCCAGTCAGAATGTGAGATATCAAATCATGGATTTTTTTTGTGTTTTGTTTTCATTCCGAGGCCCCTTTTTGGCTGAAGATGATACTGAAGGTATTTAACTTCCAAATATCAATGACGTCTGGAGGTCTAAATATAGCATCGATGAAAATAAGTCATGTGAAATATCAAATCATAGGTTTCTTGGTAATCTGACTACAGTATTAGGATCCTGTTTTGAGTCCAGGTGTTCCAACTGTTTTGGACCTCCAAACATTTTGACCTCTGGAGGTCAAAATGTAATAAATTAAAATGGGCAGGCTGGGAATTAGTAGGTTAGTTAATGTTGTAATTTCTTTCCAAATACCCCTTTTAGATTATAAAATTATCCTGAACTGAATTTATTTGACCTCAAGATGTATTTGACCTAAGGAGGTCAAAACTTAAAACAAAGAAAACATTAGGTATCAATTTATTGTTTTTTTTTTTTGGTGTTCTAAATCCAGTATTGGAATCCTTTTTTGAGTCCGGATGTTCCAACTGTCAAACTCCAAATATCGATGACCTTTAGAATCACTGAAAATGGGCCAGGTTACTCAATTTTTTTACTCAATTGTTTTTAACAAAATATTAATTCTTCAAGCAACCATCTGGGTATTTGATGTGGTTACACAAGCAACAAGATTTACCAGTAGCTTGAAAATCTATTTTTAATTGAAATTAGTATATATTAACTGCACAAATGTTGTGTTTCATGTTCATTGAACTATCTAAAAAAATAACTTGAGTCTTACAGTTGTATTCCTTTTCTACAATTTAATGGGTCCCACTGTACCCAATATTATTTTGTTAAAAAAAGTGAGTGTAAATGTAAACCTTTTATTATTATGCTGAAAACAATTGAGAAACATGGTCCATTTTCATCAATTCTATATTTTGACCTCTGGAGGTCATTTATATTTGGAGGTCAATAACAGTTGGAACACCCAAGAGCATCTATGGTCAAAAGGTGCAATGATTTTATATTTAGAATTTAGAAAATGGTTATAAAGAAATATTTTCCGAAAGCTCTCGATATTATTTTAATTTTTTGTGTGGAAAATACTCCAGTCCTTAGGTATGTGCAATATGAAATATATTGACAGATTAGGTTGACATCTTTTTTGTACCTATCCCTGCTTGTGGGAAACTGTGATAAGTGTGAAGTTTTTACAATTTCCTTCCTATTCCTGTATGAAGAAATCTGCATTACCTTTCATAGAAAAATTACAATTGAAAACATGTTAGAGAAATCGTAGATATTTTTTTTCATTTTGTTTCAGACACAACTGTTAAGGATACCGTTGTGAATCAAACCTGCCACTGAAAATGGAGACTTACTTGAAGTCACAATCCATGTAATATTCTTACCTCTAAAGCCCTTTCTTTAGCTAGTTTTACATCAAGAAGACATCTTCCATAGGTATCAACCTGCTTACTTAGCTTACTATTCTCCTGAACAAATACATTTTAAATTAGGGTTAATGTGTGTTCTCCAAAGAGTGAGCTAAGGAAATCTAGTTGGGAGTTACTTCAGAAATAAAAAGTATGCCAGAACATTCTATGGATGAGAAATTAGATATTAACTGGACAATAGCCATTGTTTTAAGATATATGTTCCCCAATTTTCTTCATATTTTGATGTAAAAGATATTAATTTAATCTCTGTCTGAATCGCTTATCTGTAAAACCTGATTTAATGTCCTTCGATGAAATTTTCCTTCCATCTTTCTATGAAATGTTTTATCAATTAAACAATGATGTGACACATGAAGTCGTTGACTTCTAAACAGAATCATAACATTCCCCCCCCCTCCCCCAGCGTTTCCGTATGCCCCAAATTTCCAGCTCTCAAAATTATTACCTCTGAACTGAGTGGAGCTCCCATAGCAACTGCAACACTCTTGTTCTTCTTCTTTTTAGGCATCTCTCCTGTCTAAAATAACAGCCGCATTCAGTAATCATGTTAATAAAAAGGCTATGGCCATTGGCCGATTTTCATCCAGGGGCGAGTCAAAAAACTTTATTCTTAGTAATATTTAAATATTAGTATTTTATCATCATTGACCTTAATTCAACTCTTTAACCCTTTATACTTAGGGCTGGTGAGTCTGAATCTATGTAAAGCTAACTTTCATAATTGAAGGATTGGAAAATACCAAACAAAAGGTTGAAAAAATATAAAAAGATGACACACATTTCTACATTCAGTTTTTAAAGAGGTTTCAAAGATGTAGTTTTTATATCTGACCTGAAGTTGTATTTTTTAAACTCTTATTTTTTATACAGAAGTCATTTCCGGGAAACACTTTTTTTACAAAAAGTTTCAATAAGACTTTTAACAACATGAAAGGCAGTAAGTTCCCATTTCTTATTCTCTTGCCAATTACCCAGGTGTGCTTCTTGTCGTCGTAGAATTGCTTGTCCTCCTTAGACATCGAATTCCAGCTAGGAGAACAGAGCTCACTAAACATTTAAAGGTTAGGACTACACAGCTAGCTCAACATTCAGTGGTTAGGACTACAGAGCTAGCTTAACATTCAGTGGTTAGGACTACACAGCTAGCTCAACATGTAGTGGTTAGGACTACACAGCTAGCTCATCATTTAGTGGTTAGGACTACACAGCTCACTAACATTTAGTGGATAGGACTACACAGCTAGCTCATCATTTAGTGGATAGGACTACACAGCTCACTAACATTTAGTGGTTAGGATTACACAGCTAGCTAAAAATTTAGTGGTTAGGACAACACAAATAGCTCAACATTTAGTGGATAGGACTACACAGCTCACTAACATTTAGTGGTTAGGACTACACAGCTAGCTCAACATTTAGTGGTTAGGACTACACAGCTAACTAACATTTAGTGGTTAGGTCTACACAGCTCACTAACATTTAGTGGTTAGGACTACACAGCTCGCTAATATTTAGTGGTTAGGTCGACACAGCTCCCTATACATTAACCCTATTCCTGCGGGGGGGGGGGTCAATTTGACCCACCCCCTGTAGTTTTTTTTATATAACTCAAAAAGTATTGGTCTGAGGCGGTTGAAATTTTCTGACTTTTCCTACATACCCAAAGCCCTCCATTTTGGCCTAAAACCGGGCTTTAATACTAACTGCCTGAGTCCTCAGGCACACTGCCTGAATGACTGCTTTTTCCTGTAACAAACTAAATCTTTGTTTTGACCCACTTCCACTTGTCAGATTTTGATAAAATTTAGCTTTATGGAAAGCCTTTGACATAAGGAAACAAATTGCACAAGTTTTGCGAAAATAAATTGCAATTTTTTTGCAAACAACCTGTCAAAGGAAATGTGCACATTTTTAGTTTTTCTTGATTAAAAATTAGGTTATTTAAAATTTTGCAAATTTTTTTGCATATTTGAAATGGCATGGTAAGGGCTTTTCAAAAATGTATAATTTTTCATTTTTTGGACAAATTTTTTTTGCAAACATTTTTACTATATAACTGGATTTTGCGATAAAAATTTCAATTTTTGCAAATTAGCAATTTTTTTTTGCAGATTCTAAAAGTAGAGCACAAGAGCTTTCCAATGATGTATCATTTGTCATATTTGGACACCAAACATGGGATTTAGAGGGGGGGGGGGGTCAAATTGACCCCCCCAGCATATCCTGGTTTTCAAGTACCCCAGCAGAGATAGGGTTAGTGGTTAGGACTCCACAGCTAACTTAACATTTAGTGGTTAGGACTACACGGCTCATTAAACATTTAGTGAATAGGACTACACAGCTCACTATACATTTAGTGGTTAGGACTACACAGCTCACTATACATTTAGTGGATAGGACTACACATCTGCACATTTCTGCCATCCAAATTTTGGCCTTGAAGAAATTAGCGGATTTTGAGAATTTAATTCAAAAATGTTGGTAAAAAATCTTTCCCTTTAAATTTAGACATCCAAATCTGCCAGTCCTGTTAATCTAAGTATGCCAATTCATTTATGCGAATCCTAGTCAAGTTTCAATAGTACATCATATATATTTGACCACTCTGAACAGCGCGCTACTTGCTGGCAATATTTGAAATGTTGGTGAGAATGACTCAAATTATGCCACAATTTTGATTATACACAAATAAATTTTTTTTAATACCAAATAAACTATGAATCATAACTTAATATAAGTAAATGTAACATGAATTTACAATATAGTTGTCTCTTCATTTGTTTCAATTAATTAAACTTAGAGGCAAATCAGTCCAAGGGTTCTTGAGTTATGATCGGACAAACAACAAACAGAAATTACAACTTTATATACATAGGTCAAAGGACGTTAGTGTGCCTAAGTGATTTGCATTGATTTGAATAGGTCATTGAATCTCATGAATCATGCCACATATATTGTTTCTGTTTAAATCAGTTTTATCTTCAATTAAATACCTTAGTTCTGCCATTGATTTGTTTCTCCAGGCTGGGATGTCTTTCTTCATGGCACACATCTTTAATAAAAATATGCCTTAAATGCTTAGTGTCAGTTTCAGAGTTTCTTTCCTTGGTTGAAATAAAAAACACAAAACATAACCTATAATATTATGTATACTTACGTAGAAAAAGTATCCGTTCGGTTTCGGTGGCATTCCGATAAATCTAAAATGTAAAATAATTTCAAATAGATGTGCTCCACACGATAACACTGAACTATTTGTTATCACTTTTATTATTACTAAAATCTCAGAGCGTTTACTTTTCTTGGATCAGGAACAAGATAAAAAATGTCAATCTTTCAGTTTTCAGAATTATATATACTTTCGTCTTTGCTTGGGATACTATAAGCATAGTTTAGATAATTCCTAGTATAAGATTTTGGAACCCCCCCTCCCTCCATTTCATATGTAACACATGGATAAATTGGTCACGTGGTGTAGTGTGGTGCTAGAGCGTTGGGAAACCCGTCGGTTGCAGGGTGCAATTTAAACTACCCGTAGCCGCAGTGCTCAGCCTCCTAGCCGCAGCCCAAATATTGCCTTAATCTTACCTAATTCTAAGATGATAAAAAATAAATAATAGTTTTACTGAAAAATACTCATTCACAAAATTGAAAAGGGGGGGGGGAAGGGTCCAGGTAGTTTCCTGGAAAACGATTTTTGGACCCCCCCCCCCCCCCTCCTATCAATTTTGTACATGGGTCTGACAGTCTGACAGGAAGTGTCTTAACTTAACCTAACCCGTGGCCGCAGCGCTCGGCCCCCTAGCCCATCCTAGCCGCAGCGCTCGGCCCAGAAAGTATCTTAACCTAACCTAACCCTAAATAACAAAAAAATAAATAATAATAAATTTGCTGAAAAATAAATGG
>NW_019397551.1:0-47020 GCF_000591075.1 Eurytemora carolleeae | reverse complement strand
GGGGGGGGGGGCCTGGGGGGGGTCCAAAAATCGTATACTAGGACAGTCCCTCATTATTTATTTTGTATTAATGCAGAGTTACGTTGGATTAGCACAATTTATGGGCAGAGCGCTGCGGCTAGGGGTCCGAACGCTTCGACTAGGACAAACTAGGGGTTCGAGCGCCCCGGCTAGGACATAATAGGGGGCCGGGCGCTGTGGCCACATGGTCAATTATATCCATGTGTTACACATGAGATCCGTGAACAAATTTGATAGGAGGGGGCGGGTTCCAAAATTCGTTCTCTAGAAAATTTCCGATTCACACAACGGCACCCAATTGAAACTTTTATCTGGTCAATAAAATGGAAGATAGTCTTTTTCTAAGTCTTTAAAAGAGTTTCATTCTGGAAAGTCACATATAATAGAAAAGAAAAAAAGTTAACTAAAAACACTGGTATCTGGGTTAAATGATATACGCGAACGCGCTCTAAAACAAAAATGTGATTGCAGCTCTGAGGCCCTATAGAAATTAAACTTCGTTTTACAATCGCAGCCGTGTGCATGCATCACAGTGAGAACCGGTTTTGTTTGTGATACGACAAATTTGAACGGAGTACATTTGTACTTTGTACACAAAAGCCCTGTATCAATCAAAGTATACTGGATTCAGGGGCAACAAGTATTTTATCTCGGTAAAATCTAGACTTCATCGTATTCGTAATTAAAGAATATATGGAATGCATGATCAATCATGCAGAAATGATCGATCCTGATTTGGTAAATTTTTGGAAATTAAGAATAAAAATGATTTGGGATGATGATGCAAGTTGGATTTATGACACAATAATTTCAAGGACATTTATAAAAAGATGGAAATTATTGTCGTCTGTGCTAAATGTGAATCTCTTTTCCTTTCGAAAAATAAAAAAAATATTTCACAACAATTTTAGAATTAAAAACTAGCTTTTCAAAGGGTTCTGTTCTTTCAGGGGACGCGTATATTTAAGAAATTGTATACAGGGGGGGACTTACATTTGATTATCAATTTCCAGGGGGGGGGGAATCAGCACACGTTGAGGCCTGAAAATCCCCTGAAATCAAAATATTTCACTGGTCCAGGGGGCTTAGCTTTCCGCCCCCCCCCCCTGAATACGCCTCTGAAATATTTTCTATGAAAGTTTAAAAAATAATAGTTTAAATGCAAATATTCTCGCAACCTCTCCCTTCCTTTCCATTCTATCTATCTATCATAGACATACAACAGCTGATTTAACAAAAATAAATACGCAGTAACACATCTGTCTTTGTTTAAGAATTTATTTCGATAAATCCTTACGAACTTAGCGCGTAAATAGTAAATAGTGAACTTCAAAATCAAAAAGAATTTGTAGAAGTTTATAAATAAGTATTAGTGAAACTTTAAAGGAATATAAAGGAATTTTATCTGTTATTATACTTGCTCATTTTTCAAAATAAATTTTTCGTTTAATCCTGTTAATTCGAATTAATATCTTCATTAGTTTTTACTCATAGGTACACTTAACGTCCTTAAAATTTCTTTATTTGGATATTAAAATATAGAAAAAAAATTAAGTTTAGTTGAAAGAAATCGATTTTGAACAGATCTGAAAATGTCTTTGGCAAGATCTCGAACTCCTATCAGGGGTGCCCCTAGCCCCGCCCCTAGTAGGCGGGCCAGGGAGTCTCCTGCCCCTGAGGGCGGCAGAGAAGAGGAATCATCGTTTTGGGAGAAAATTGGTACTCTGGGTCGGAAGAAGAAAGTAAGTTATAATATTCTTCTTTGAATTTTTTATTTTAATGACTAATTGCATATCTTAGACAGAAACTCGTGGATTTCTACGTCAAAGAAGCTAAATATTTGCGTCTAGTACAAAGTTTGAATTTTTCGCCATTGTTCACAACACAAAGGAATTGTTATTACACTTTTTATTGATAAATTATTTTGATGAAGTTATAATAATACATATTTTAAACTACGAAAATTGTACATTTGTTCTTCGAAAATTAATTTTTAGCTAAGTGATGGTCTTAATTCCACTCATTCTTTAAACTACTTTTTATCTTATTATTAGAACTAACACGTAGTAAAAAATCGCCCCCCCTGAATATGCCTATGTTATTGATTAATTTCTTATCCCTCAATACTTATTATTATTTATTAACCTAGGTTGTAGAGGCGAAGGAGGTTGAGAGCGAGGGAAAATATGCAATAGATTCTCCAGGTTAATCAATTTTATGGCAGAAGTATACAGTAGTTTAAAAGAAAATAGCTTAGGAACCCAGCTTGGCCAGTAAATTAAACGTACGCCAAGAAAGTCAACCCATTCAACTAAGAATCTTTAAACCCTAGCTAAAATTATTTAATAGCTTTTGAGTAAAAAACTGAGTTTACCAACCTCATAGTGTCCGGTACCGAATTTAGTGAATTAGAACGGGCTACCACCGGTTCAAATTTAAATCACCGATTCAAATCCTTCCTTAATCTTTAATTTATAATCAGGGGTTCAAATTTGAACAGGTAGTAGTTAGTTCAGCAACTTAGCTCATAATTCATAAAATTCGGTCCCCAAGCCAATGAAACAAAACTTCAATTACGGTTTCTAGGTATGCCCAAGAGCTCCGAGGTACCTCCTGAGGAATATCTTCTAGAGGAGAACGAGGAGAGGTCGATGATTGAACCGAGGGTAATTTATACAAACTTTATATCCCGCCCTCCCAAACCTCAGAAAAACTAGGAGAAAGAAAAAAATCAGTAGTGTTAGTGACAATGAAAAATTTGACAATCCTAATAATTTGGGTATCAATTGAACAGGCTTGAAAACCGAAGTTCAAAACAAATTTCAACTTACAACTTTCAACAATCATTTTTTAACAGCTCTTTTTTATTTTCAGTCTTATGAGAACCCAAAGCTGAAGGAGTTGATCAAGTAAGTAATTGTTTAATGTAAATAAATAAATTTTTAAAACGTGAAAATATGTTTAGAATAATCATTGAATGGATAAATGACGAGCTGGTGGAGGATAGAATAATTATCCAGGAAAATAGATGGATTTGGAGAAATTGGATTTTTTTTGATAATCAAATTCTTCCTATTTCTAAAAATACTAGTTCAGGGCAATTTTTCAAAACAAGAAAATAGTGAAACCTAGAAATAGTTGTTTTTTCTTTATTATTTGCTGATGAATTTAATGATCATTCGATTTTTACATATTTTATTCGTAGAATCTTCCAGATTACTTTAAAATGAATTAAAATGCAATAAACGTTTAATCCATCTTATTTTGTCAGGATATAGAGGAGGACTTGTACGATGGGCAGGTACAACCACACTAAACACGTACATACACACTAAGCACGTACATACTCAATAAACACTTACGTGTACATACACACTAAACACATACATGTACATTGTACAATGTACATACACACTTAACATGTTTGCCGTTTATTCAACATAGCACAACTTAACGACAACATTACATAACCTAGTAAATTAACGTAATAAAAAGAATAGACACCGTATTAAAAAGAACACAAACTGTAGTAAAAAGAACACAAACCGTGGTAAAAAATTACACAAACTGTAGTGAAAAGATCACAAACCGTAGTAAAAAGAACACAAACTTTGAGAAAAAGAACAGAAACTGTAGTAAAAATAACACAAACCGTAGTAAAAAGAACACAAACCGTGGTAAAAAAGAACACAAACCGTGGTAAAAAGAACACAAACCGTGGTAAAAAAGAACACAAACCGTGGTAAATAGAACACAAACCGTGGTAAAATGCACAGAAACATAGTACAAACTACTAAATAGTGAATACGTCATCATGAAAACATAAAACAAGCATTGGATTTACAACGGTTTATAAAACATCGTTCTAAATAATACAAAGAATACAATTAGCATCTATTCATTCCACACTTCTACCTTAGCTGTACAGTGTACAATGCAGACTGTACACTTTACATAAGCACGGTGAGATAATCCAGGTTTTTTATTAGATTCTGCAGAAGCATCTAAAGAAGTTGACCCAGCAGCTGCTAAATTTACTTGATATAATCCAGCTGTTTTCTTATTAGATTCTGCAGAAGCTTCTAGAGAAGTTGACCCAGCAGCTGCTAAGTGTTCCTGAGGTCACACAGTCTGAGGAGGGGCAGAAGAATAAGCTCAGGTAGGGATTATTTAAACTAATCATGATTCATGGTTTTTAGTTTTGATAGAGCTTTTATACAGACTGATTTACGAAAAATAAGTTTCGCGGGGGGGGGGGGGGGGTTTGATGAATTGAAATATTAGTCCAACCGTTTTACCTTTGACAAACAGCACTTATTCCCTAAAAATTCATTTAATTCCCCATAAAAATCAACTATTTTCTCCAAATATATAACTTGGTGAATAAACCTAAAAAAATATTTTTTAAGGATTGTTCTTGGAGTTGCAAACCGCGTTCTTGGCCTGCAAAAGGGACAAGCACGGTAAATTATATAGATTTTAAAAACTTTAATAAAAACTTGAATTTTCTCGATTTAAAAATAAATTTATTGAAGGTGGAGTGTTGAAAGTGTTCACACTAAGAATATAGTTTTATTTTTTTACATAAGCTTAATTTTCTATTTTATTTTATTTGTTTTTATTTTAAGGTCTGAAGTAATATTGTTTTTTTATAAACCTAAAATGTTATTGTTTGAGTGTTACATGGCTTCAAGTTTAATCGACATGCTTAGATCTATTCCTTACTTTTAAAAACTCGTTTTCTTCTCAGGGCCCCGATAAGATTACCGGAGAATGTTGTTGTTGATGTTGTAATCGTCACCAAGAAGGAGGGAGTTCTAACTCACAGGTCAGTTTAGGATAATATGATAATTTGATAAATGTGTAAAAAATTTCTAATCTAGTTTCTTTTGTTGGGACCAAAAGAGCCGAAAAAAGATTACTTTAAAAGAAAACAGAAAGGCCAAATAAGAAAAAAAAATAATCTAAGAAAAAAAATTAAAAAAACATGTCGAAAAATAAAAAAAAGAAATAAATGTCCCTTATTTTTAATCTTGATTCACTAGATATTTGTAATTATTGAATATTAATATACTCTGTATATTAATGTGATATATGCAACCATATGAATATCATGACAACAATCGGAAATTTTCTTATATACTCCGCCAGGAGTCCTGAAAATAATCCTAACATAAACATAAAGGAAAAAATCGTTTGTTTAAAAATGTTTTTTTTTCAAGATTTTTACCTATTTTTCAAGATTTTTTTTACCTATTTTTCAAGATTTTTTTACCTATTTTTCAGAGTGATCGCTGAAGAGTTAACCTCCCACTATAAAGATATTGGTAATCTTGTTTAAGTATTTAATTATTAAGGTTTATATTTTACTTCAAATTAACAAGATGTGTATTTTAAAAAAACTATGAAAATAGATTAATTTCTATTATTGACGATTAATTTAATATTTTATCGCCTTTTGACACACA
The DNA here is from genome assembly GCF_000591075.1 of Eurytemora carolleeae. Lineage (NCBI taxonomy): Eukaryota > Metazoa > Arthropoda > Copepoda > Calanoida > Temoridae > Eurytemora > Eurytemora carolleeae. The sequence continues at coordinate 41,531 of NW_019397551.1, read as the reverse complement.
TTACTGAGCTATGGCGGAATGTTATGTTCTTGAACTTTCTCTTGGGAAAATTTCGTGCAATAATATATCTGCTTTGTATATTTTATCTGGTTTTTATTTCAAAAGACAATAAAGTCATTATTTATTCAAAATTTGAAAATTAGGAATGCGATGTGAAAGGGATGCTTTTGATACTCTATTTGACCACGCCCCTGACAAGCTTCAGGTTAGGAACGCCCATATTAAACCAAAGCTTTTCTAGATCTGGTGAGAATTTTACTTGTATAAAAATTGATCCCTGCTAACTCTATAAATGATTTAATTTGTTTACAAGCTTTTAGCATCTAATCAAATAATAACTTTTGATTGCGCAGTCATAATTAATATTTTTTTCTATCATTAATATTGGTTTTAACTTTTTGAAAAAAAATTTCAGCCCCTTTGCCAGAATCAAAGTTTTGCGCTTCAGATATGTTTTTTCTTATAATCACATAAATTTATTTTTACCGCATTTAGATTAATTATTGTCATTTTGCTTTTTTTTGGCATTTATTTTGACATTTATTTATTCTTAGGTTGTGAAGAAGTCCCTGATCACCTTCGTGAACAAGCATCTCAACAAGATCAATTTGGAGGTAAACCTTGAATATAGGATAAAAACATCTTAACGTCCGATAGAAGTCAGGGTATACCAAGTTGGGGATCTTCCACGATTATTTCTTAAATTAGAAGATCGGCCCAGCAATGGGTCTGTTCTTTGAAGATTGCTAAGTTGTAAGTTTCCTCCTGGGATAATGTGGGGCATTATTTATGGATAGTTTTGGTGTATAGGAGCATTGGCCCCAATTTCATTGTCTTTTAAAAATAATTATAACAAGGAAATGTATTTTTAAAGTCTACGGAATTCGATGTTTTTCAACTTATAGGATTGTTTCCATTTTTACAATTGATTTGATTTTAAACTTTCTGGCTTGATATGCAAACATTAAGTATGTGATAAATCCGAACCCTGGTTAGTTAGGTGATAATTCCTTGAAATAGATATCAAATATCAATAATCAATATTCATCCATGCAACAGATTGGGTTCCCTGTTCTGATTATCATTCTTATTCTTTGTCATAAAGCTTATTAAACTAATTCTTCGGACAGGTAGTTCAGCAGTCAGCAATTATATTGGTTAGGAGAAAGTTTGCTAAATTTCGTTTTGTGGTGGTTTAAAAATACAGATTATAAATGTTTCAAAGTATTTCTCAAATCAGATCGAATAGAACCGAATTGATGAAATTATGCACTAGGTCACTGATCTGGACTCTCAGTTTTCTGACGGTGTTTACCTTTGTCTTCTCGCCGGTCTACTGGAGGGGTACTTTGTTCCACTTTACGACTTCCACCTTACTCCTCAGGTATTCAGATTCACTGGGTTTTTAAAAAATATTTTTTTTTTAAAGAAAAAGTTCAGGGTCTTCCGCGCAACATAACAATTTTAATGAAATTCTTGATATCTCGGGTAATATTTACACCACACAAAGACCACATTTTTGTAAATTCCAGGACTAGGGGGAATTTTAAGATTATTGTGTTAAGATACACGTTAAAGTGGGGAATTCATATCTCAAGTGTCATGTTTCGTGTGACACCCGTATCTAAAAATAATTTTGTATTAATCTTGTGTAACAATTCAGATGTAAACATGCTTTAAAATCCTGATTACTTGATTTTTTCTTTTAGTCCTTTGATGAGAAAGTTGCCAATGTTACCCTGGCCTTTGAACTCATGATGGACGGTGGTCTGCCACAACCCAAGGTAGAAGCAGTTCAAGGATATCATTGTTCGACATTTTCTTAGATATAAATGTCAAATCTTTATATTTACATTGATAAGATCTATTTATGATTATAAAAATCAAAATGTTTGGATAAATTAACGTTGAAAAAAAAATGCAAAAGGACTTCTAAAGGAGTAGCAAATTCTGAATGAAGGAAATCTATGGTTTTACAGGGGGTTCTCTAACCTTGTTGTATGTTCACCTGCAAAAGGAAGAAAAAATAAAAAATGTTTTAATTGTTTAAGGCAAGACCTGAGGATATTGTCAACCTAGATCTGAAATCTACTCTCAGGAATATAATTATTATGTTTAATATTACATTTTTTAAATCTCTAAAAGTATAAGTTTTGGTTTTCCTGAGGTTTACTCCATATAAATGGTACATTTCTATTCAACAATTTAGTTATCGTTAGTCTGGAATGAATTAGCTTATATAAGTAAATGCGACTATAAAACGCTGAAGAGATTTTATTTATAAACTTTTACTAACCATGCTTATGAATTTGTAGGCAAACGAAACCTTCAAGATAGCTAGTAAAAGAATTTAACTTTTCCGGAAATAAATTTTTCTCAAAAACGCTGAATTTCAGCTTGTTGATAAACATCTCTGCACACAAGTTTTCAACAAAATGGGGAACTCTGATTTTTTTAATGCGGGGTGGTTCTTTTTATTGCAGTTGTACCACAGAAAAACAAGTTTCTTTTCTTTTCTGGCGTTCATATATTTTTTTTATAAATAATTGTATTTTGACTGCAGGGTGTTGTACAATCTCTTCACCAAGTACAAACATCTCAGCTAGGCAGTTAATATGTACATTACAACTGTACAATGTACACGTACATGGAAATATCATGTTCATGAGAAGTATTTTCACATCCTTAGCTTACTAATTTTTAATCATACTGTACATTTTACTAAATTATTTCAAAGAACAAATGTACAGTTTAACTCCAGCCTATGTACACAACTAGAATTTTATTACATTAATCTGAAGTATATTTTCTACTTTGTTCTAACAGTTCTAACTAATTCACCAATGTGCCAAATCGACCAATTTTGATGTTAAAAATATTTTCTTGTACTCTTGTATGTGCCTTTGTGTTCTACTAAACTTGACAAAAGAAATTTTACAATTATTTGGTGCTAACTGTTTGTTAACTGATATGTAAATGTTCAAGAGTTTTATTTATTATGAAATCTCTAGTCCTTGTTATTGTTTATATACTAACTTATGACATAACTATTTTTTTTTCTGTAATTTCATTTGTATTTGACCTTAATTTTCTCCGAGAAAGCAAGTATGTCGGCGTTAAATATTTTATTTTTTGATTAAAAAACTACAAAATATTAACTGATGTCTATATTTTAACAATAGATCTGTTCCTTACCTCAAACTCTAACCGTTTTCAGAAAATAAGAAAGTTAAAGTATAAAAATGATCATGTTCCATTGAGTGACTTAAAATACATTAAGGAATGCCGTTTTGGATTTTTATATTTTTTTAGGTTTTTTAAAAAGTGTTTTGTTGCAAAAATCTCAAAATTGGTGTTTATTTCAAATTTGGTGCAATAATTTTGAAAGTGGTGCAATTATTTAAAGAGAGTGTCACAATTATTTTTAAAAAAAGTGGTGACATTATTTCAAAAGTGATGTTACTATTTCCAAAGTTGTGCAAGTTTTTCTTAAGTGTTGCAATGATTGTACGAGTTGTACTATTATTTATGAGTGTTGCAGTTATTTCAAGTGCTCAAATCAATTATTTCTAGGGTGGTGCAATCATTTTAAAAGTTTTGCAATTATTATAAAAATGTAACAGTTATTAATGGTCACGGAATCAAAAAGGAGGTTGATTATCAAAGTTATGCAATGTTTACAAAATGGCGTCAAATAACTCAAAATGGCGGCATTAGTTAGTTAGCTCAAGAATGACTGATTCTCCAGTTTCAGGGAGGTCCCGCTCCGGAACAGCTGATTCCCCCATGACAGGTAGGAACATTTTAATTTGAAATTTATCATCTTTTTTATTATAAAGGTGCTTTTCATAAAAAATAAAAGCTTTTTTTATCACGTATTGAATTAATTTAAAAGGTGTCTTAATTGAATTATTGTTAACAGGTCGGACTAGGTCAGGACCTACTGTGGTCCGACCTCAGCAGGTCACCGAGCAGTCCCTCATGGAATCCGTAGCAGGTCAGTTTTTCGCCTAATTAGAACTCAAGATAGGAACTGATTACTCGCCTCCAACTTTGATTTTATAATCCCTAAATCTTTGACACCTGATGGTATAAACTGTAAATCATTTTATATAAACTTTGATCATTTGTTTGGCGGTTCAGCGACGCGCTTTAAATTCATTGAATTCGGGTTCAGGTTACAAAGATACACGATGCATGTAGTAGATTCACCGACATATGGTCAAACGACCTAGGGTCAAACGACATAAGGGTAAAACGACTAGGGTCAAACGACAAGCGGTCAAATACGCGACAAAGGGTAAAACGACATCGGGTGAAAGTGCGACAAACGGGCAAAATTTCATTTAGACTATTTTTGGTTAATTTCAAACTATTTTTATGTTCATTAGAACTAGTAGCCGCAGTGCTTAGCCTCCTAGCCTGTCCTTGCCGCAGCGCTCGGCCTAGAAATTGTCTTAACCTAACCTTACCATGAAATAATACATATTTTTATGTTATGTTTTATGTTAATTTGAACTACTAGTCGCAGCGCTTAGCCCCCTAGCCTGTTCTAGCCGCAGAGCTCGGCCCCCTCGCCTGTCCTAGCCGCAGCGCTCGGTCCAGAAATTGTCTTAACCTAACCTAATTCTGATATAATACATAAATATATTTTTTCCAATTTTGACTCTTAATCGTTTTACCCTTGGTCGCGTTTTTGACCGTTTGTCGTTTGACCCTAAGTCGTTTGACCCTAGGTCATTTGACCCTGGGTCGTTTGACCATAAGTCGTTTGACCCCCATGTCGGTGAACCATGTACAATAGGATGTTGTGGGCAATTAAATTCCTTTTATAGAAATTTTGTTGTTCAGGGTTTATCAATGAAGTCCAGTCGTACAACCAGCCTAGCACTGATCCTAAATCTCAGATAATCTGGGCCAGGTTCGAACACACGGATATCAATGATCCCAGCCTTTTCCCTCAAAACCAGGTAAACTTTTTTCTATGTCAGAGCTGACTACTCTTGCTTTGCGGATATCGAGATCAATGCTTATTTCGATATTTTTAATATGCAGATCAATTTAATTTTTATTCGCCTCAAGGGAAAACTGAAATGAAGAGATAAAGGATTAATCCTCAAATTAAAAATGCCCGTAGTGGATATCGAGATTGAGCGACCGGTTATGAGTATCCAATTCAAAAGTTCCCTGCTCTCCTTGCTCAGAGCTGAAAACTCTTTTATTTGATTGCTAATTTTCTCTGTATCCAATGTGGACACTTTTGATTTTCTTATTAATCCTCTTTTGGATATCACTGCTGGACCAATGAGAGTTATCTTGAGAGTTATCTCAAAGTTTCTGGACTTCTGATTGGCTGATCGGTTTCTACGATTGACACTCTGATTGGTTGCACTTTAGATACTTTTCAGCATATTACTGTAAGATTAAATTAATCTTAAGAATAAGATTAATAAAAAGAGGAGATCAAGCATTGATATTGATATCCACAATTCTAAAGTTTTCAGCTCAGAGCTGAAAACTTTAGAATGTGATATCCTTAATCATGATCTGTTAATTAATCTGAGCTGGGAACTTTTGAATGGTGGATATCGGGATTAATGCTCAATCCACTCTTTTTATTAATCTCGAGATTAAATAATGCTTGTTCTCCTCTTGTTATTAATCTCCAGATAAATTAACCGATCGGGATTAAGGATATCCCATTCTAAAGTTTTCAGCTCCGGAGATTAAATTCATGAGGTTAACAAGCAATATTTAATCTGGAGATTAAGAAAAAGAGTGGATTAAGCATTAATCCTGATATCCAAAATTCTAAAGTTTTCAGCTCAGGATACTTTTTTTCAATATCCAAATCTTTTAAACTGATATACGTGGAAAAGAACGACTATTTTTTAATTTTAGTTCGGTTTAAGGTGGATTAGGTTGTTAAAATGTTTTTGAAATAAAGGGGAAAGTAATTGATAAGTTGGCAAACAAACTTGTAGTTTCTGCCTACATTGGCTTATTTTAAATCATATTTATTTTTTAAATGGACTTTGGCGTGCATTTAATTGACTCTGTTGTAGGGTTTTCTTTTTAAATTGGCGCATTAAAAAAAATTCCAACTGTTTTCCAGGATTTTTCCCGCTCAATTTTGATGTTCGTTAAACCTTCCCTGGGGTCATGTGAGGTGAGGTCACACTCAAAGTTTGGGCCCGATCGGTTGAGCCGTTTTGACGTTTATTGGATACAAACGGAAAACACCCAAACAAACAAAAACAAACAGACAGACAGAAGAGCAAAGTAAATATATAGAAGATACATGATACATCTATATCTAATCTTGACTAGGATTTAAATGGGAACTCTGTACCTCTACTCCTGGTTCTAGGATATTCCCAGGGTATCCAGGTCTGGTGTATCCAGGGTTCAGGAGAAGCGCAGCTCGTTCTATCCTGGTTCCATGGACAGGTATGTTATTAATCCGTCCTAAAATTTATTTAAACTAATTGAAAACTTGGATTCGGACGCATGGATATTCTTCATGGTTGAAAATATTACCCTAATAAAATATATCTTCTGAAATAGTGAGCGATTTATTATAGAACCTTAAAATATTTCTGAAAAGAAACAGTTGATTCAAAAAAAAAAAATTTAAAATCGTTATTTTTATGCAAACGCAAAAAAAGGTTGTATAAGTTGTTATGTTCAGGTTAAATGTTTGAAGATTCTTCCAACCCCTGAAGCAGTTAATCCTTTCACTGATCCCTTCTCCCCCTCCCGGCCTCTAGTTGCTATCTGTGATTCATCAGGTAAAGTAGGGAATAATGATATCTCTGAGGTCGAAATTTATGAATACCGAGAAGTTGTTGAACTAGAATACTTCTTAGTTATAGCCGAAAGTGCACCAAAGAAGCATATCCATACCTATTTAAACTATTTCTCAACATTAAAAAAAACTGTCCTATAAAAAATTTATCTCACTGCTTTAAATTTGTGTATATTTCCGTTTGTTTTAACTTGCATTACCTGAAGATTTGAAACATCCAAAAAAATTTAATTTTATCAATATTTACTAGGGGCCGGGCCTGCCTTTATGTCGGTGTCCTTTATATCTTTGGCTACAGGAGAACAGGTGAACTTAGTTTTTATTAGGATTTTTTCTTGATCCATATTAAAAATATGATATCGGGATTAAAAAGTAGAGGAAAACAGGTGATCCTAGGTACAGTCAGTTCAACTTATTCGCCATTGCTGCCGGATCAACTTGATGTGTACTGTAGAGTCTTGATATGATTCAACGTGATCTGAGCAATACTAGAGAAGCAGTTGAACTGACTGTAACTGGTTCATCTACTTTTGCATTATTGCCCACTCTAATATAAATATGTTTGTGTAGGCTTTTAACAAATAAGAATAAGTTAACGTACAAATTTAATAATTCTGAACTTTTTATTTGTTTAGGTTTCTTCTATAAAGTTTAACAGTGAAATCGTGGACATACTCGCCAACAAACGGGTGGTATGCGTTGCATTTAGGTCAGTTTAATCTGATTTTTCATATTGATAGAGTTATAAGCTTATTTATTGATTTGTCAGCTAATTGATTGGTTGTATAAGCTTATTGTTGTTGTTTTTAATCTTGTTTATAGGTTTGATAGCTAGTTGATTGATTTGTAAGATTTTTCGAATTACTTCTAATAAGTTGTATTAGAAATCAGCAATATAATTGTTATGCTTGTTTTCTTGTTCGATGTTAAAATTGATTTAGTGAATGCTGGTTTTAATTATGATTTATATATCCAGGGAGAAGGTTGCTGTATTCTCTGCTTTAACCTTCAGAGAGAAGTTTACTCTTACATCTTGCTACGCTAGTCCCGGAGTTCATAGTAATCCCCTAGCACTGCACTCCAGGTTCAGTTTATATCTTGCTATACTAGTCCTGTACATAGTAATCCCCTAGCACTGCACTCCAGGTTCAGTTTATATCTTGCTATACTAGTCTTGTACATAGTTATCTTCTAGCACTACACTCCAGGTTCAGATTATATCTTGCTATACTAGTCCTTTACATAGTAATCCTCAAGCACTACACCCCAGGTTCAGATTATATCTTTCTATACTAGTCCTGTACATAGTTATCCTCTAGCACTACACTCCAGGTTCAGTTTATATCTTGCTATACTAGTCTTGTACATAGTTATCCTCTAGCACTGCACTCCAGGTTCAGTTTGTATCTTGCTATACTAGTCTTGTACATAGTAATCCCTTAGCACTACACTCCAGGTTCAGATTATATCTTGCTTTACCAGTCTTGTACATAGTAATCCCCTAGCAGTGCACTCCAGGTTCAGTTTGTATCTTGCTATACTAGTCCTGTACATAGTAATCCTCTAGCACTACACTCCAGGTTCAGATTATATCTTACTTTACCAGTCCTGTACATAGTAATCCCCTAGCAGTGCAGTCCAGGTTCAGTTTGTATCTTGCTATACTAGTCCTGTACATAGTAATCCTCTAGCACTACACTCCAGGTTCAGATTATATCTTGCTTTACCAGTCCTGTACATAGTAGTCCCCTAGCACTGCACTCCAGGTTCAGTTTGTATCTTGCTATACTATTCCTGTACATAGTTATCCCCTAGCACTACACTCCAGGTTCAGATTATATCTTGCTATACTAGTTTTGTACAGTGTACATAGTAATCCTTTCGCTACACTCCAGGTTCAGATTATATCTTGCTATACTAGTCCTGTACAGTGTGCATAGTAATCCTTTTGCAATACACTCCAGGTTCAGATTATATCTTGCTATACTAGTCCTGTACATAGTAATCCTCTAGCACTACACTCCAGGTTCAGATTATATCTTCCTGTACTAGTCTAGAAATTGTCATTTGATTTGTAATTGTTTATAGATACTTTCTTTACTAATTTTGCTGTTAATTTTTTTACAATTATTGATATATTTTAGATGGTTGGCGTTCTCTGATAAAACGTTATGCCATGCAAGAAGGTAAAAGATTATTTAAAAAATATATATTTTCTAGTCGGTGAAAATTGAACATTTAGTCGGACACATGAAACATATTCTTAAAAACACAAGGTTTGATAAAAAATATATATTTTCTAGTCGGTGAAAATCGAACATTTAGTCGGACACATGAAACATATTCTTAAAAACACAAGGTTTGATAAAAAATATATATTTTCTAGTCGGTGAAAATCAAACATTTAGTCGGGCACATGAAACATATTCTTAAAAACACAAGGTTTGATAAAAAATTTATTTTATTTTCTAGTCGGTGAAAATTGAACATTTAGTCGGGCACATGAAACATATTCTTTAAAACACAAGGTTTGATAAAAAATATATATTTTCTAGTCGGTGAAAATTGAACATTTAGTCGGGCACATGAAACATATTCTTTAAAACACAAGGTTTGATAAAAAATTTATTTTATTTTCTACTAAGAAAATGTCAGAGAAATTCGAATCTAATAAAAGTTATAAAATATTAATTTTTTTTTTTTTTGATTGATAAATTGATTAGATCGTCTGGCGGTATGGAGGGTGATATATCCCAGTCCACTGTAACAGCCTGGGGTATAAATGTAGGAAGTAAGCTGGCCAGCGGGGTAGCCAAGGTCTGCTCAAATATATTCTCGGGGTCAACCAAACCTGCTACTTCGCCAGGTAAAACTTCTGTAATCTTTATGTTATTTATAGTGAGTGACTTATATGGGCATTGTTTTTATTTTAAATATTACTTAAGAAGTTTCAAGAGATTCAAATCAAAGAAGTTCATAACATTCCAAAATTGTATGCTCTATTACACCTTAAAAGATAAAAGGCTTAAACGAAAAATAAATTGATCAAATCGTTTTCATAAAGTTTTTTTTCTTAAAGTCTAATGCCAGAGAATATTTAATTGCATAATATAGAAAAGAATTAAATTGAAGACATCTTCGAAATATGTTAAATATCTCAAATTCTTGAAGTCTCTTAAAGTGGACTAAAAGAAATTTTGGAAAGTTTAAAAACGAACCAAAACAAGGCCCATAATTAGCTGACATATCATGACAAGTTGAACATTTTATTAAGAAACCCTTGTAGATCGTAATGATACAATAGCAGTGAGAACCAGAAAACTGTGGTATAGGAAGACGACTTGAAAACTTAATTTATGACTATAGATAGTCCAATGGTCATGAAATATAGCAGTTGTACTGTGCAGTGTGCCAACAAACCCAATTCACTTAACAAGTAGATCAAGCTACTCCTAAAACTATTTGTAACCACGTCAAAAACTTATTTTTTGTGTTAATATCGTCTTCCCATTCCACAGTTTTTCTGGTTTTCTCTGTATTATGAAGAACCCTGAACAGTTATATTATACTAGATTTAGTGGGAGACGGAGAGCGAGGAGTTATAACTGTTCTTGATACCATGAGCTTAAGTGTGGGAGAGGATGAGCTCGGATATGATTTACAGAATCAGAAACTAGATGGCGTTGTAGCACACTTTGTAGCACATAATAAGGTTAGCTGTGCTTATTATATTCTTATTTGACGGTTTTTTCAAAAGTTAGCTTTCAGTGATTTTAAGAAATTACTCATAAGCTTAAATTTTCAATTTGTAATACATTTTTTCAAATCACATTTTGATAAATAAAAGCCCTGTTGTTCACAAAATGGTTGAATAATTATTATATTAAGGCCATAGTAGCACTGGAATTTGATCCTAGTGGAAGCCTACTTCTAACCGCTGATAAACCTGGAAACAGTTTTAATTTATTTAGGTAACAATTATTTTAATAAACCATTTATTGAACAAAATAAACAAATATTTAACATTGGTTTTATTTCAGTGGTTTATATTTTTCATTTCCCCCTTCCTACGCCCCCCCCCCCCGCCCCTGCAGCAAAAAACTTCCGCGGGCTGCTAACCCAGCATGTAAAAAAAAACACCTGTTGACAAAGAAGTGGTTTTGGGAAAAAATATTTTTCTAAAGGGGGGGGGGATAAATATGAATCCCAGAACTAATATTCACCCCCGTTTGATCTTACAGGATAGTTGCACACCCCCTGGGATCTGCCTACGCCGCTGTCCACCATCTTTACTCTCTCTACAGAGGAGATACACCAGGCTCAGTACAAGATATCGCTTTCTCCGCGGACTCAAGGTAAAAAGAACGCACTCTTTAAAAAAAATTGGAATTGGATTCAGTCGCCATTGCAATCTCATGGACAAACTTATTCAAAAGAAAAATTGTTTAGATTTGGAATAAAACGCCCGCCATTTTGAACTTTAACTGAAATACTTCGACGCCATTTTGACTTTGATTTGAAATAGTTTGACTTCATGGCCCTCTGGGTGGTTTATGGCCAGAATTAGTTTACTTTTCCCTTTGCATAATTTTGTTAATACTGTATGAAGAAACATGTTCGGTCATTTAGAGTTTGAATGGAAACATTTTGGACGCCATTTTGAATTTAAATATATGAGACACTATTTTAAAATTCAATAATAATTGAAATGTGTGAACGCTTTGCTTTGAAAAATATGGAGTATGGACGCCATTTTAATTGAGTTGAAATGTATTTTATCTCTTAATTTGAATTTGATTCGAAATATATGGAATCCAATTTGAACTTGATACTTAATATAAAGACACCATATTGAATTTTTTACTTTTAGATGGGTGACGGTATCTACCCTTCGCGGGACAACGCATATTTTCCCAATTTCTCCCTACGGAGGTCCAGTTGGTGTTCGCACACATACTTCACATAGGTATTTAGTGTTTCCTTGATTTATAAACTTATTTGATATAACTTAGATTTGAAAATATCATTGTTTTACCAATAATTTAACCAACAGTTTTTGGAATAAGTCTCACGAGGTACATTTATAAAAAGAATTTTGATTTTTTACAGGGTAGTAAACAAGCTTTCCAGATTCCATCGATCAGCTGGGCTAAATGAAAACATTCCTTCTACTTCCAGCGGCAGGTCAGCTTTAATCAATCAATCTAACCTTAACGGTTTATCCTGGCGGCAGGTCAGCTGTAATCAACCAATCTAACCTTAAGGATTTATCCTGACTAGACTGATCTAACAAACCACATATAGAAGATGATAAAGCTGGTCATCAAAATTATAATTAGAATAAAATTGCTGGCATTCTTCTCATTTACAAGATTACTAAAAAAACATTAAATTATTGTTGTAATAATTACTAATTTGAATTGAAATAGTCATTTCCATCTCGTTTTCAAGTTATGATCAAACAAAATGCATTCAAAATCAGCATTAATTTGAAAATTATAATTGTTTGTGTATGTCATATTCTTATCAATATCATTTTTAAACTCGTTAATCAATTTATCGTTTGCATGTAATGGAACCATCAACAAAATAATCATAATCACATTCTACACACTCAAACAAAACCATCGTCTACATAATCACTGTCCCCAACGTCAAATTCATCTCCTTTGAAATCAACACCAACATCAACATGAACAATTTGAACATGAACAACATCATCATTGAACACCAACATCAACACTATCATTATCAACATGAACATGAACATTAACATGATCATTAACATCACATTATTATTATCTTCTTAATGGCATTCAAATTAATATATATAATAATCATATTTTCATTTTCTACTTCATATTTTTGTTTCACAAAGAAATAAACTTTACATTATGTTTCATGCTTTGCCTTCAATGTTCGGTAGTAAATCTTGTTCAACTAAATAATTTTATACATATTAATGCCGCTATACATTTTAGGAACTCTCCGAACCCTAACCTTGGTTCCTCCCCGGCTGCAAACAAGAGTTTTGAATTCCCTGCTGGGATGGGTGGTACCGGGTCCCTAGCATACCCGTCACCTCACCTCCCTCCCTACCCTACACCTACTCTTATACAACCCGTAGCTCAGCTCAGGCAACCCTATATAGTCACTATCACTAATAGTGTAACCATCCCGGGAAATAGGTAAGAGATGTAACTTAAATTGAATTTAAAATATTTGAATTGCTTTTAAATGATATTTGCGAGAGTACTGTAAAGTGGGGCTTTTAGGGACCACAATTGATGAATAGCGAGAAGTAGTTGAACCGTGTGGACCTAATTGAACCACTTCTCTTTAAACTTGAACTTGCGCCCAAGTAAATAGGTTCAATCACGTCTACACAGTTCAACTACTTCTCATGAAATCTGTTCTAGAAAGAGTTTGGCGGGAAAAAAGAATTCTGCTCCTGAAGAAAACCCTGTGCGCGTTGTCGCCGCGTTCGCGCCTTCACGCGCACGCAATATGACCGGACTCCATCCTACAACAGTTTATAGGTATTTTTTAAAGTTTTAATTATTTCCAGGTATCTGAATTAAATATAGTGAATAGTTTTATTTGAATGAATTTTTATTTTAGAAACACTCGCAAAGCGGCAGATTCTTTGTTTGTGATGGCAAACCATGGTCAACTTCTGGAATATTCATTAGAACCTGTACATGATCAGACAATTCCCAGGTACATTATCAGACAATTCCCAGGTACATGATCAGACAATTCCCAGGTACATGATCAGACAATTCCCACGTACATGATCACGACAATTCCCACGTACATGATCACGACAATTCCCAGGTACATAATATAACAACGAGACATGATCAGACAATTTTCAGTTAATTTAATAAGACAATCACCAGGGACATAAACAGACATTTAAAAAATAAGAGGCGGGGGCCATTGGCGTGTTTTGAGTTTTTATTTTTATTTATTTTATTCAGGGATAAGGTTTGTGAGTCTAGTCCAATCCAGCTCCATGTGACAGCTTTTGGTCAGTGGAACCTCTTCAAACCTGTAGGAAAGGAGAGGTGAGATATAGAGAATAGTTTTTCGGATGATTTTCGTATCGATATATAGTAAAAAAAAGTACACTTTACAGACATGTACAAGAAATAGAAATCTTTAATACACTTTACAGATATGTACAAGAAATAGAAATCTTTAATACACTTTACAGATATGTACAAGAAAGAGAAATCTTTAATACAATGTAAAGAAATCTTAAAATTCCCACTAGGTTTCTTTAAATTTTATAAAAAAATATCTGAAATTTCTTTGATCAACTTGATGGATAAATTATTATTCTAAGAAATAAATATTTTGTAGAATTGAGGTTGCTCCCCCTCTGTCCTCTACCAATCCTCTACTTCTCTGGCGGCCTCTATTCTCCCCAGGAGAGGTAAGAAGGAAGAAGAAATATTTTATTCGTATTCATTTAAAGAAAAAATAGATATGTACAATTCATGTTTTTTTGGTTCTAAATCTAACATTTAGTCTTAATTTAGGTAAATAGTTTTATCAGTGGATATTAAATCATAAAAATAGACTTTTTGTCCTACTCCTCCTACTACACCAGATTTTATTTAAATACATGATTTTGTCCTGCTGAACCAGATTTTATTTTAATACATGATTTTGTCCTTCTGAACCAGATTTTATTTAAATACATTATTTTGGTCCTACTACACCAGATTTTATTTAAATACATTATTTTGTCCTTCTACACCAGATTTTATTTAAATACATTATTTTGTCCTACTACACCAGATTTTATTTCAATACATTATTTGTGAAAATCCATGCAAACAATTGATTTATTCAAACTGACTTTTTGCTGATAAAGATTCCAGATATTGAATATTCTTGATGATAATCATGGAAAATATTTGACGAGTTAGTTTTTACATTTTGTTGTTATTTGATTTGGTCCAGGATGAGGGTTGGATGGAGGATGAAGAGGAGGAGGAGGAGAGGTGGCTCAGCCAGGTCAGTTTTAAAAATATATTTTTAAAATTAAAATTTTTCTAACCTTAACCTCATCAATTTGTTCGTCTGAAAACTGATCTGCTAAACCCATTATTATATCTGAAGTTTTTATTTTTAAAATTAAAATTTTTGTTCTTTCTAAATCACTAATTTAATAAAAATCATTATAGTTGGTAAATTAAATTGTTTCAATTTTGTTCTATCCTATTATTATGATAATTATATGATTTTTATCATTGAGGATTATTCAAGCTGAAGCAACTTTTTACCATTTCTTTGAAACGTAATTTGCCAGAATCTTTATTCAAAAAAACTTGAATGTGACTTTTTATAGAGATGTACTAATTTTTAAAATACGGCTAAGTCAAATAGTTTCTTGATTTACTATTCGATTTAAGAATTTTAATCTTCATTTGAGCCAACAATTATTACTCAAAATACAATTGCAACAAAATGCCTGAAAAGTGAATTCCAAAAAAAGAAACATTCAAATAAAATATTCAGGTTGAAATCTTGACCCACATTGGTCCAGCTCGAAGACTTTGGATGGGACCTCAGTTCTCATTCAGACCATTCCAGGTACAATTATTTATCCTTTCATTCATCTCTTCATTAATTTAGTTACACATTCATTTCTCCTTCTCTTCACTTTTTTTTCATTTATCTTTACGGGCCTACATTATTCCATTACTTTTTTAAAAGTATCAATTTCTTCATTATTATTTTCATTTGATCAAAATTCATCCTTTTCAAATAATTTGTAAGATATTCTTATTCTGCAAATGATATTTTTAATTAACTTTTGTCATTTTAGACAACATTGACAACTTCTCCTTTTTATTTCAATCAATATTGAATGTTAATTCGTATTGTATAGAAGCCCGGTGAGGAAGATGAGTTGAAAGATCTTGATGTAACTGTAGCCTGCAGACCTAAATCAGAACCTATGCAGATGCCTGTAAGTACCTTTAGTTAGATATAAACAAGTTTTTTAATTTTTAAAATGGAATTGTAAATTAAAATATCTCCTGACTATGCTAAAATTATTTTAAGTCCAAAATTAAATATTGTCAAGTGTATTATTTGCTTAGATTAAAAGGTTGGTTCAGTCAACTCTTTACTCATTTAAGGGTGGTGGTATGCTGAACAAGAAACCGGTTTATATCGAGTGCGGTTCCGCGAACAGTTTTGAACTCTCACCGAGATTTGCGAACGCGGCAGTCAGGTAGGGATACTAATAGTGCTTGGGTCAAAAACTACGTTGAGTCCCAAAAAACTTTATCTGTCTTTATACCTAACTACTTAGTTAGAGTTATCTAGCGACATACCTATATAACTACCTTGCTATCTACCTATCTCCTTACCTACCTTCCTACCTACCTTCCTAACTACCTACCTACCTATCTATTGATATCTACTTACCTGGCTTTATCTAACATAATTTAACTTCCTAACTGGCAATCAGTCTAAAATCCTACTTACCTGCCAGTGCACATACCTCCATACCTATCTATCTTTATCCACGTGCACGGTGCCTACCTATTTATCTATCTATCTATCATTAATTTTTGTCTTTATAATTATCTATCAATTTATCCACCTTTATATCTAACCATCGATCTGTCTATCTTCTACCTTCCTATCTATCTTTCTATTTGTCTGCCTACCAACCTATCTGTTTATCTATATCTAATCTATCCATCTACCACTCAATCAATTTAAAGCTTTATCTGATCTATCTATTTATATTTCTATCTATCTATCTATCTATCTATCTATCTATCTATGCAGGGGGTCCCAGGAGCAGGTGCACCTAGACCTGGAGAAAGAGTTGAACGAGGCAATGTCGGACACCGTCAGCACCAAGCTCTCAGGGGAGGGTGAGTCATTCAAGTTTAATTTATGAAATCATGTTCTGTTTCATTTCATTTAGTTTACACTCACATCAGTTATTAAATATAATATGATTACCAATTTATTAGAAAATAAGATAGCAGTAGTTTTATGATTTAATTACATTAGAACCTGAAGTTTATTAATATTATTTTTCTCTATTTTTTTATTTTTTTTAGTCGAACAATCACATGTATATTCTTGATACAGGGTTATACATTCTATCTAGTCAATGTACACGTTTTTAGTTTATTTTCTGATACAAAACAGATATAATTATCAGAATAAGTATAGATAATATACCCCTGTATCATGTTTTGAAGGGATAAAATGTTTGATATAGACATTATCAAAAATTGTATGTATCTAGTTCAAATGCCAGTTATTATTGAAATTGAATCAGTGATTCGTTTGTAAATGTTGACAGTCATTTTTATAATAGTTTTATTTAGTTTTATTAATTAATTTTTTTTATATTTATAAAATTCCACAATGAAAACGTCACTAACCCGAATTTTAAAATTATGGATTCAATTTCATGTGACCGTTTAAACAGGAGTATGTATTTTTTTACTTCCTAAACCCTCCCCCCCCACTCTCTTAAAACTATCCAATTCTTTTATTTTTTTCTCCCAAGGTTTGGGAATCTAGAAAAATTTACTCCTGGTTTAAAATTTATTCTTTCATTTTGTTTAATTTGATATTAACATAATTCAGTTAAGCTAATAAAGATCAAGTATTTTTAGATTTTGTAAGAATAAAATAAAATAAAAACTATCAGTTTTGCTACATAATTGTACATTGTTGTCATTTTAGCAGATTTTTTTCTATGAATTGTAATTGAGCTTATTTGAAAAGCAAGTTTTAAAACAAAAGCTAAAATTAAGTTTAAATTATCTAATTAATTTTAGCTTCCTTCATCCTGCTTGTGTTATAATTCCAACCTTTTTTATTTGTACTTTTCATATGCACTTAGTCATTTGTGATAGTATGAGAATTTAAATAGTTATATTTACACATGAGTAAGTTTTGCATGCCTTACTCTTGTATCCTTCCGCTATTCTGTATTTATTAAGTTTTCTTGTTTCCTGTTGTAAAACTTAACTTTGCTGTGCATTGAAAGCGAATATTCTTCAACAAACATTAGTTTTTTAACTCTTATTCTTCACATTTTTGTTTTTGTTTTTAGTTCAAAAAATAATTTTCTTAAGCCTCGAAAATTAACAAATAAGGGTTATGCTTTAATTTAACTTTTGGGAATAAAATAAATTTTTGGGTAAACGAAAACTAAAGTATTAAAGAGAAAATTTAATATTTTGATTGAATAAAATAACTAGAGCTCTGAAAGAGTGTTGAATTTTCCCCCAAATAAATCTAAAATAAAATCGAAACCCTTTCAAATTTTTCAAAAGTTGATTTTTTCCTGTGAAAGGTTTGGGGATATTTTAGGAGACGGGAACGTGATTTGGAATATTTAGGAGATGGAAGACATGAGGGGTTCTTCTCCATCTCTACAGAGGATGTAAGTAGGAGTAGGAGTGGGAGTACTGTATCTCATACTAGGAGTCGTCATTCATCAGCAATACATAGGTATTTACAGTTGGAGTGATATACGATGGATAAAAAGGGCAGTAAGGACTAAAAGACAAGAAAATTGATAAATGTTTGATGTCCTTAAGAGCCCTTATTTCAATTTTTAAAAGACCCTGTTAAGAAGAGTTAAGAGACCGCTATAAGGCTTTAAATTGAACGGCAATAACACCTGCTATGGAAAAATTTTCCTTATACGAATAAAAACATCAATTTCTGTTCAGGGGTGTTGGCTGTTGAGATGGTAACAGCCGAATCTAAGATATTATTGTTCAGGGGTGTAGAGATGGTAACAGCTGAATCTAAGATATTGTTGTTCAGGGGTGTAGAGATGGTAACAGCTGAATTTAAGATATCATTGTTTTGGGGTGTTAAGATGGTAACAACAGAATCTAAGATATCATTGTTTAGGGGTGTTGAGATGGTAACAGCTGAATCTAAGATATTGTTGTTCAGGGGTGTAGAGATGGTAACAGCTGAATCTAAAATATTATTGTTCAGGGGTGTAGAGATGGTAACAGCTGAATCTAAAATATTCTCTGTTGCTGTTCAACCAGGGAAATCACAGGAAACCCACAACTATGTTTACAAGGTAAACTACTTGTTTAAGAATTACTAAATTTTTGGAGTAACCTGCACAGTGCACAGAGCAGTCGGTATCTAAATCCTGAAAAATTTACATTTCGCTAATCATAACGATTTAAAAGGTTTCTCCACTGACCCGATTAAGTCACTTTTTGAGAGTAGGGCACTCTGAGGAGTGACGTTCCACTCCCAGGAAAATCTGGAGGAAGTCCCTCTGGAAAAGTTCAAAACTTAACTTTGAGATAATACCTTCTAGACCTTTGAATTTTATTTAAATCAGCCAAAACTTAGTTCATTTGTATTTCAATCATTTACACCCCCCTGGAAAATATTGCGTAAGGCGCCCCTGACAGTAAGAGTCTGATATTTCATCTTTTTTGATTCACTGACGTTTTAAAAAGTGATTTTGTCGTGTTTAAAACAAATTTTGTTCTACTTTACAATGAGATTGATATGATTAATAGATAAATGAATATTGAATAATTCGCAGAAGTGGAGAATATTCTAGCGAGGAACAGAAACAGCAATTTAGATCGTGTGATTATATGTAATATTTTCAATTTATCAAATCATATATAGAGAGGGGGAAAATGCAGCTATATAGTTTTTTATCATGAAAAGCAGTTTTTGATAATTTAATTAATCAGTCATTTTTTTCATCAATTCAGTGATTTTGTATTTGATTGAATTTAGGATATGGAAAATCAAATGATTGATCGTCCCGTGGTGCTGGCTGCTGGCTCAGCATTAAGGTATTTTTTTCAACGCCTTTTAATTCAGTTAAAAAATTTTTTTTTTATCAACTGAATAATTTTAGGAAAGTAAAAGAGTATGATTCAAGTGAAGAATATTTTCCTGTATACAGGTAGGATCATCATACAGTACAGTACAGTACAGCACAGTACAGTACAGTACAGTACAGTACAGTACAGTACAGTACAGTACAGTACAGTACAGTACAGTACAGTACAATACAGTACAGTACAGTACAATACAGTACAGTACAGCTTAAAAACTCATTTTTATGTAGAGTTTAAATCTACAGGAAACTTCCTAAATTTGGCAACATTAATTGGTTAATAAGTGTAATTTTCCAATTAAGTTGATTTCTTAAAATGTTCCCATGTACAATAAAGAAACATGTTTTATAACTGTGCGTTTACTTCAGAGACCCCAGCCTTCTTGAAGATATTATGCGCGAGGAAGTTCTGGAGCAAGAGCGCGCTAAAGCTGAGGAACGTGATCCAACAAGGTTGCCATCCTCGGAACCCCCAGAGCCACAAAAGCGCGGCAAGAGCGCAACTAAGGATAGTTCTCCAGACATCGATAATAGAGAAAGCGCGCCCATGAAGCAAGAAGATTTGAAGTCTGGGAACTCAAAGGGATCAGATGCTCCTCCTAGCAGAGGAAAAAGTGTCCCTAAGGAGGTCGAGGAGGTCTCTAGGACAAGAGAGGACAGTGTACCCAAGGAGGAGGATTCTTTGAGTCTGGAACCAACCTCAGCAAAACTGCCGGTCAGTTTTTTTTTTTTGATTTTTACATTGGAAATCTTTCTTTCATACCAACATCTTTCATACCAACATCTTTCATACCAACATCTTTTTAGGTAGAAGAAAATGTGAAAAGTAACGAAGAAGAGCCAAAAAAGAAGAACAAAAAGAAAAAAGGTAACTCATAGTATTCAATTAACACGGAAAGATCATTGATTTAATTTTCGAAAATTATATTTTATTATTTTAGGACGAGTCGTTGAACCCGCCGGGTTTAGCTCTGCCGACGAAACAAAAGAAGTGGAAACTAAGACAAGAAAGAAGAAAGGGAAGCAGAAGGAGGTTAAGGAGGAAAGTAAAGAGGTAGAAATTGAAAAAGAACCAACGCCAAAGCCTGAAGTTGCTACGGTTGAGAAAGATCCTTTCGAAGATGATTTTCCTCTGCTGGGAGGCAGGGAGAACAGGAAAAAGTCTCCTCCTAAGAATCTAATGGACGCCTCCATCTCTGAGCCGAAATACGACACAGAAAACGACAACGAAGACGACAGTGAACAGTTTTATATCCGTGAAAGATCGTCTTCTGTTGACTCAGAACGGTTTGAGAATGCTGTCAACCCATACGCAGCAAAACCCCAGCAGGTAGCATTCAATAGAATTTTATCTTTTTATCCAATTATCTGGTGGTCAGCTTTTAAATCCTTAAATTAGTTTGAGGAAATCCGAACAAGTTGGGGCCATATGTGGTTCTTTATACAACCTGTTTTACCTTTAAAGATTCTTGAATAACATCCTCCCCCCCCCCTCCCTTTTTATAAAATTTTTATTCTCATCATATATTAATTTTTAAGTTTAATTAAATAATCCACCCACACGGTGGTGTGTGGTGCCCTGAAGTTGATTTGATAAATACATGAAATTCATTTGTTTCTTCCATCTTTCATATTTTCAAGTCTGCTTGGTTGAATGGTATGTTGAGACGAGGAACCTCTTTAATAGAAACCCAAATAGTTGGAGCTCTGCAGAAATATGAAGATACGGACGATAAAGGTGAAAACTTGAAAAAAATGTAAACATAGAAATGCAAAAACGTTTATCTTTATTTTATTTAAGATGATAGTTAAGGAACGCTTTTTTTGCAAAAAAAAAAATATTAAACCTTAATCATCAATTAAAAATGACGACAAGTTTGTATTAATAAGTTACCATAAAAGGAAAAAACAGGGCAGTTAAAACATACTGTACTTAAAGCGTTTACAAACTTTTAATCTATTATATTTATTTGACTTTGGACAAATGGTCAGATACCCAATAATTATTAAATCAACATTCAAGAAAATTACTATTCAAAAGATTCATTTAACACATTAAGGAGACAGTAAGTGTAATTTCAAGTGAACCTCCATAAAAAGGTGACGATGCCCGATTTACAGCTTTGTCTGATATATGAATTAGCTCTGCATGTTTTTGTTTATTTCATTTGTGATTTCTCTGCTAAATTGATTTATGCATTTCTTGCTTATAAGAAAAAATGGCAAAATTTACAGAAATTAATCCTTTTCAAGGCAGAACAATTACGTTATATTCCAAATTTTTGATGAGATTAAAGTTTCAAGAGTAACTTTGTAAATCGGGCATTGCCATCTTTGTACAGAAGATCACTTTAGACTACGCTTACAGTCCCTTTAATGATTCCAAACAATATATAATCTAAAACAATTATCTGAATAATTCATTTCTAACTGTGAGAAAACTGCATGTTCCAGGATCTGAGGATGATGAGATGCATGAATTCGAGAAGAATACCGAGGATACTGGAGAGCATAGTCCTCATCTACTAGAGGAGGAGGAGGAGGAGATCAAGGAGGATGTCAAGGACGAGGAAGAGAAGGATACGGAGGAGGATATGATCGTCACAGAGCAGATTACATCTAGGCTTACAGAATTGTTACAGGTAATCCCCCCCCCACATTTACGTTTTCCCTTTTTATGCACAAACCTCATAGTATTTGCCAAGTACTCAACAAGTAACATCCTTAGCCCTTCCACTCCCCAGAATAATAAATCTAGTAGACATAACCTGGAAATGATCAATCTTCGAATTTTGATTTTTGCTGAATAATTTTCTTCTTGTCTTTAATTTGTGAAATTCTCTCAGTTGGATGATGAAGATGAGAAAATCCGCGAAAAGGAAACCGCTGAGGAAGACGACTTTTTCCTTCCTGTAGCCTCCAAGAGGAACAAGAAGAAACAGAGAAACATAATGGAGGACAGTGCCACAGACTTTGAAGGATGGAAGGTAGGCATTATATGATTAGATCATTGGTTTCATTTATTTCTAAGGTTTAGATTTTCGCACTGATACTGGATTGATTGATTGATTGATTTATTTGCAGGAGGCTGAGTCTGGAGAAAACGAGGACGAGGATTTCGCGGAGGCTAAACCTGAAACTAAGGATGGTAAGTCCTGATATTCGTAAAATCATTTTCATTTGTTTTTTTTCTACATCCATTTTATTAAAGCATAATCTTTTCCTTTTTATTGAAGCATCATCTATTCCTTTTTATTATATCATATCTGAGCTGGGAACTTTAGAATGGATAAACTTTAATCCTGACTTCTTGATCCGAATATCCACTGTGGACACTTTTCATTTTTGTCCTAATCCACTCTTTTTCTCTCTCTTTGGATATCCGTTAATTGTTTTCTCCAATGAGAATATTTCTGTTCTCTCATTGGTTGCCCGCTTTTCTCTGATTGGCTGCTACAGTTTCTCAGATGATTAAATATTGATTTGAATATTATCGTTTTTCATACACTTAAAGATAATCTTGCAAGATTATGTAAATCTTGAGATTATCAAAAATAGAGGATCAAGCATTAATCCCGATATCCACCATTCTAAAGTTTTCAGCTCTGTTCGGTTCCATAGTAGTAAACCTATTGTGTAAGAATTCCCATTATTACACGGTTCAGGAGGAACAATTTTAATATTGTTCGCTTCCTTGCGTTTAAGAATGCTTATTCTTACACTGTAGGTGTAGAATTTTCATTCTTTAACGCTCAGACCGTGTAAGAATGGAAATTATTACATGGTCAGAGCGTGAAAGAATGTATATTCTTACACGCTCCTTATATTGATCTTTTTAGTATAGATCAATATTGATATTAACTTAATTATTTTGTACTGACAGCATGCACAGGGCAAACTCACCTTTTTCCTTTTACATTAATACTTAAAAACAACATGCTCACTTACCCTTTTTTTTCATTAAAACATGCAAACTTACCTTCTTTACTTTAGTAAAACATGCTTAATTACCTTTTTTGTTTTTTGAAGTATTGATATACCTTAATTCAGAAATATCAATTTGAATCTCAACCCTAGTCCTGACAGAAGAGTGGAAATTAACATTTTCGACCATTCTCAAAAATATGGACGATGTCTTTAGCCTTACATTAGACACTTTCATCAAACTGCCGAGACTCAATGCATACTGCCCGACTGCCTACTTTATTAATTATTTTTAGTTCATCTTCATTTCAAACCAAGTTTGGTGAGATTTTGCAAATCTCTGTATACTTGTATAGTATGGTTAGAGCTTTTCAGTCTGAGTCACCATATCTCGCATAGTTTGAGATGATGAAGTGAAACCACAATCAAAACCAAAAAAAAGTATAAAAACTTATCATTGAAATATTAGTGTCACACTTTTAATGGAGTCTTAGTACTCCATAGCAATGAAAACAAACCAGTAAATCTTGCTTTATAAAGATCTTTATCAGTTTATGTCGAACTGATTCTTACTAGATAACATGCTTTTATCTCCTCTTTTTGGAAGATTTAGGATCTAATATCCAGGAAATGATTTATTCTATAAATGAAGACACACTATTGTTCAGTAGATTAAGACAACCCACTACTTTACCTTCTCTCCATCTAAAAAAAACTCAGGGCACATTTAACATGCTGTATCTAAATGTAGTATCAACTTAAAAAACGAGCAAAATCATTAGAAATTGGTAAACAAACAAACTAAACTAAGGAAACAATCACACCACATGCATTACTTTCAAATTAAGAACCAATTTTTACTTCTAAAATGTTTTTTTTTTTACATTTTAACATTAGAAAAATAAAAAACAGTGTTAGTCAGAACAAGAGCATAAAACTTATTTGCAACCTTTCATAATGTGAACTGTTCCAACTTGAAATAGTCGGATTTCACCAGAATTATTTTTTAATATAATTTCGTGGGTATGTGCCCATGGAACCTCACAAATATGATATAATAATAATCTTATGAGGATGAAAATGTAATAATGGAATTCTTCGTTAAAGAATACATCAAGATTATTTCATCTCGTTTAAGAATTTCTATTATTACATTTTTTTCCTCATAAGATTATCATATTCCTTTTTCTTGAAGCATCATCTATTCATTTTTATTGAAGCATTATCTATTCATTTTTATTGAAGCATTATCTATTCATTTTTATTGAAGCATCATCTATTCATTTTTATTGAAGCATTATCTATTCCTTTTTAATAAGCATCATCTAAAATATTTCTTTTTAATGAAGCATTATTTATTCCTTTTTATTAAAGCATAATCTATTCCTTTTTATTAAGCATCACCTAAACTAGTTCCTATTTTTAGAAGCATTATTTATACCTTTTTATTGCAGAATTATGTATTCCTTATTATTGAAGCATTACCTATTCCTCTTTATTGAAGCATCATCTATTCCTCTTTATTAAAGCAGCATCTATTCCTTTTTTATTGAAGCAATATCTATTCCTTTTATTGAAGCATTATTTATTCCTTTTTATTAATGAATCATCTATTCCTTTTTATTAAAGCATAATCTATTCCTTTTTATTGAAGCATCATCTATTCCTTTTTATTGAAGCATCATCTATTCCTTTTTATTGAAGCATTATCTATTTCTTTATATTGAAGCAATATCTATTGCTTTTTATTGAAGCATTATCTATTCCTTTTTATTGAAGCATTATCTATTCCTTTTTATTGAAGAATCATCTATTCCTTTTTATTGAAGCATTATCTAGTCCTTTCTATTGAAGCATTATCTATGATTGATTTAATTTTTATTTCCAGGTTGGAGCTTTGAGGTTGACGAGGTAGAGGTTGATGTTGAAGTAAACAAGCTTCTCTCAAACTCAGAAAGTAAGCAATTATTTTTAAAAGGCCAAAGCAGAGAACTTTCCTGTTGGATTCCCATAATCACAAATGCTTGATTTCGATGTCTACAGTGGCCACTTTTGAATTTCAGGGAGAATTTGCTTGATTTTGGATATTCCTACTTTCTCTTTTCTTTCATTGGTTTCTTCGTTTTCCGCACTTCACTAGATATCGATAAAGATTAAATTAATCTGCAGATTATATCGAGATCAAGCATTGATCCCGACAAACACAATACAAGAGTTCCTCTTGAACTCTCTTTTTCTTTTCAAAGTAAATCTTGTTGTTTCCCATTTTTCTCTGTTTTTGTCCTGTACAAATTTAAATTTGTTTTGCAATTTTCAAGGGGGTGGGGAGATGAGAGTCTCCCCCCCCCCCCTTCTCCAGGTAATTATATGCTCTAAATAAACAATAAACATGCATTCTAGTTGAGAGAAGGAAAGCTCAGAGTGAGGAACGAACTCCGCTAGAAGATGTTTTCAGGTTGGAAATATTCAATCATTTCTTTATTCTATAGTTTAATCATGCATTTTCTGTATTTTTTTAATCTAAGAAGATATACTTCTTTGTTACAAATTGAGCAAGATGTAAATCTGGAAAAAAAATTTTAAATGATTTTAATTTAGATTTGACAGTGAGATGGTTGAGGAACAGGAAGGAGAAATTCATGGAAAAATAATCAAAGGTTAGAATTTTTAACTTACTGAACATCTATTTACTTTCACTTGGCAACATGTGTACAATGATGACTTAGCAAAGTTAAACGTTGTTTATATTGCAAACGTACTGCAGGAAAGCGTGTTAGTGTAGAAGATCTTTCTGATGCCCTCAGAGATGAGACGGATAGTGAGGCTGAAACAGGTTAAACAATTAATTCATTTTCTCAGAAATTCCAATTGTAATTATAATGTAAATATTGAACATACCTCTCTTCATTCATGATGATAATGATGAAAATGATGAACATGATCATGATGATAATAAAGGAGGAGTGAAGAGGTATGAGACTAGTACTGATGATGAGAGTATGAGCTGTGGAGATAAACCTGCCCTTAGCTCCAGTTATCCAGGTTAATTCAGATTAATACTTTTAGAGCTTTTATCCTTTTTCTTATTTAGACATCTTTATTTGATATTTTTCCTGAACGATTTTTTTCCTAAGTCTCATGATGCTTTGCTCGTATTCTCGAGTTTCTAAGCTACAGAGTTCGTCTTCTGAGCCGCATCATTCGTCTTCTAGTGTGTCTTACCATCCCTCGCCTAATATTGTGCCTTTGCCGCATCACTCGTCTACAATTGTGTTTCAGCCGCGTCACTAGTCTTCAACTGTGTATCAGCCGTATCACGCGTCTACTACGGTGTTTCAGCCGCATGACTCATCTACTACTGTGTCTCAGCCGCATCACTCGTCTCCTAGAGCACTTTTAAAAAAAGATTCAGTCGTGTGCTTAAGTTTTTGTCCGATTTGCTCTTTCTTTTGTTTCTGAGTCTTATTACTCGTAATGTTGGTCTCCTTGTGTCGATTCTTACGTCTTCTCGAGTTTCTGAGCCATACGTTCGTCTTCTTGTGTTTTTCGAGTTACAGTGCCTAACAATTCTTACTTGTTTTATCTTTTCTGTTTAAATGAAAATCAGAAAACTTCAAAAATATAGATTTCTAATAACAAGTTTAATTAATAATCTTTAAATTTTAAAAAATTTTATCAGAAAAGAGCGCCATTTTTAAGATTGTGTTAGACCTTTGCTATCAAATAATCCTGATAATCCCTTTATGTATTGTATGTTTAGGAACTAGCAGTGCAAGCGAAGGATCTACTACAAACTCTCCAAATGTCCGAGCTACAAAGTCCAAGGGAAAGAAAAGCAAGAAGAAGAAACGATAAAACTTTGATTACCCAAAGGGGGTGACCCGGCTTAATCGGAGACTAAGCCAAATCAATACATTCAATTAGTCTTTTTACAAGAACAATTGAATGTTATGAAATACAACAAAATTTAACAATGTATGTATATGTATGTTAAGTAGATCAAATCAATATTCATTCTGTAAATATTAAAAGTTATTTTTAAGAATCCAAAAATTTAGAATAGACGATTCCCGTCTCATTCACTGTAATTATTTATGATTCCTATAGTCAACGTTGAGAAAGCCGTGTTGTCAAGTCTACCGAATAAATCACCAAACTGAAATTCAAGTTTCTTATTGGTCGAGCAACTTCCTAATCCAACCAATAGGAGCCAGTTTTAATAATCAAAAAATATAATGCTAAAAGCAATCGTTTCGTTGTAAATTATATAAAGTATTTATTCCATGCTGTTCCCGTCTTTCATAAAATGATAATTATTAAAAGAAAAAGAATTTCATAATATGCTGTGCTGACAAAAAACCATAAAAATTATAAAATGTAAAATGCATAAAAATGTAGTTATGTAAATTATTTATTATTGGTTTATTTTCTTACTGTACACTACTGTACTGTACTGTGATGTACTGTACTGTACTGTACCGTACTGTACTGTACTGTACTGTACTGTACTGCACTGAACATCAAATGCACATTAAGTACATGTTAAAAATTATACAATATGCAAATATTTTGTTATTATTTAAATGTTACTGTACTCGATAAATTGGTTTGTTCCCTTTTGATGATGAATTATACTATATGTACGTATTAAACTCTGATTTTTCCTGTAGTAAAATTTATTGCAGAATAATATTAAACTTCAGGTTCGGAAATTATATTTTTAAATATAAACATTACTATTTTACAAAATATTTGAAATGTGTAAAAAAACTGAAAACTCGAATTAAATGATTATTTTTCCAATTCATATCTCATCATCAACCTGATAGTGTAAAATTTTAATACTTCAAACTGTTTTGATCCAGTAAAATTCATAGTTTGAAATATATAAGGTTCACATCAGGCTGCAAGGATATAAGGACTCGTAGGAGAGTAATCAGTTCTTTTGTATCCAAGGTTTGAAACGCTAGAATCATTTCTTGATATTGTTAGTTTTCATGACATGAAGACTAATGGTATTTTATAAATAAATAGATGAAGAGGATGAAGACGATGATGACCATAGTGTTGATGATGATGATCATGATAAACTAGTTTATCCAGGTATTATTATTTTTATTAAACTTTAAAAAATTGTTATGTGTCTCCTGATTCCTTATTATTTACAGTCGTAACCAGAAAGACTCGGAATTAATTAACAAATATTCAGACGACTTAACAATCGTCTTTCTTTGAAACAGTTTACGCCATTCATTTATCAATCTAGTTTTACAAATATGATTAATGAAACGTTAATCGCAAAGTAGCCCCAGTCCCGCCATTTCCAAAATGAGGTCAGCCTTTTTTGTGCGTTCAAAATCACAGGAGATATGATATGAATGATTTTATTCAGAATTAGAAAATTTGCGCTTTATTTAATTAAAATGAAATCTTGCACTAACTCTTTATATCTCGGGTATTTTTGAACGCACAAAAAGGCAGACCACTTTTTGAAAATTCCAGGACTAGGGCTATTTTGTGATTATGGTTTCATTAATCACATTTGCATATTTGTAAAATTAGATTGCACACAAATGAATGCCGTAAGCTATTTCAAAGATCAAAGACGATGGAAAAGACGTCTTTTTATTTGTCAATTCATTCTTTCTGGTTATGACTGTACATTGATGTAACTTTAACTGACCTTTCATTTGATTAATTAGGGAAATACCCGATTCACAAGGACTGGCCTTTAAAAGATTAACATTAACAAAAATGAAAAGACGATATTTTTTCTAGTTAATTAAGTATTTTAATTTTTACAATTACTCCCTTGTTTTTTAAGCTGAAATTCAAATGTAATTTTTTTCTAAATGGAAGGTCTCATGGATTTTCGCCTTAAACAAACAATCAATGAAAAGAACTAACTTGCTACTTTATTTATTTGTTTTTATTATTTTAGGAAGTGCATTTCACATGGATGAGTGCTAACCCTGGCTTGAATATGGATTTATACTTCATTTAAATAATACTTTGTATTTTTTTCTAACGGTTGGTGTGTTCTGAAGGTTTATGGTTACGAAAATTAAAAACGTTTTCTCTGAACAAGAGTTTTTCATATTAACTCGATTGATTCGACATTTTTTTTGATCCCACTTAAGCTTTTCTAACGAGCTTATTAGGGATGTATTTGAAAAAAAGTCAAATAGATTATCAAGTACAATAGGTGGCAACAGAGAAATGGACTAAGTAAACACGACGTCACAAATCACAATTGTCAAATATATAAACAAGAAAAACGAAATTTTCTCACCTTAGTTGACATGTCTTCCAATATTAAATAAAATAGTGTAAAGACAGAAAATAAAGAACACTGCACTTATTTAACTGTAAGATAAACACTTTATATTCTAAAATTATCATTATTTTTAATAATTTTCTCGGACACAAAAACTGAATTGCCACTTGTGACGTCAGAATACAACTGTACTGAGAGGGTACAAATTCTACGTTGCCGTCTATTGTACTACAATCTATTTGAAAAAAGTAAAGACTGGATAATGTGGGCATTCATTTTTTTCTCTCAATATATACAAATACTTAGCGCTTGTAACTTAATTAGAATTCGTGTATTTCATTATCTTATTTTTGAGGATAAAAATAAATTTTATACTTTCAATTCATCCATGCTTTAAGATTACATTTATGACGAAACTTGCTAGTTTGTTGGAAAGAAGAAACCTTGATTTTTTAAAGGTTTTAAGAATGCGACTATAATGAGTACCTGAAATTGTGAAGCTTAGTTTTGATTAAAGTTTCAAGTTTTTATTGGGTTGATTTATCAGCTGTATGTACTGTTGAAAAGACTTTAAAGGAAAAATGAAAGTGGGTATAGGCTGAAACCTAAGCATTTTAGGAGTTGAGCGAGTCCCATGAGATTTCTATCTGATGTTCCTGTCTCGAGACATTGATATAAAACTGTTGCAGCTATATATTTTTTTAAATAATGTTTATACTATCACGTGACCATAATTCTCACTGATGGCAGTGCGGTATACTGGTTACGTGATACATACGGAGTCACGTGATAATGATACTGCACTGCCATTGGTGGGAGTGCAGTCACTTGGACGTATTCATTATATTAAAAAATGAGAAATTATTAAATTCAAATAATAAGTGGAGAAAACCTAAGTTTCTTAGGCTCCTCCGGGATATCGTTGTTTTCAGATTGGTTGTGGGATATAATTGTTTTCAGATTGGTTGTTATTTGCTGAATATGATCCGTTTAAGCCTACTATTTTTATGCAAAATTTTATATCTATAGATTTTCGTATGAATTTGACACAGTTTTATATTAATTTCTCATGACAGAAAAATCAGATAGAACTCTCATGGGTCTCGCTCAACTCCTAAAATGCGTAGGTTTCACCCTATATCCCCTTTCATTTTTCCTTTACAGTCTCTTTAAGTAAGTTGTAAAAAGATACGACTATTCGTCTTTTTTTTTGTCAAAATAGCTTTTCGTCCAATAAGCATATTAAATACAGCGAGACCCTCAAAACTGAGGATTATGTGTAATATTTGAATTTTTATAGAACAAAAATATTAGTCCACGTATATGTTGTACAGGGTTACCCACACAATGAGAACTGAACTCCAAAGATATTTCGATTTAAAGTTTGATATTTGGTTTCTGCATTCAATTGATTGTTGTTGGTTTCCAAAATGATTAAGCCCGGAAATAAGCCAGTCTTGGCATTTAAGGAACTCTGAAGGAAAGAAAGCGGACTAAACAAATTTCGTACAATCTTCTCTTCGTCTCATCCCTTGTGGGTAACCCTGTACATTCCGAAAAGTTAATTTGAAAGAAATTTTTGTGTAAATCATTTAATACCGAAATAATGAAGAAACCCTCTTTGGACATATATCCGCATCTGCATTCTTTTCAGGAAACTACCAACTGGAAATTACTGACTTTCAGAAAGAAGAAAAAGAAAGTTTTTTTTGAATAGAGGCCGGGGGGTCCCATGAAATTACAGTCCCTTTAAGTCTAGCCATCTTTATGTGCTTCTGAGTTTGTGCCTTACAATTAAAGGGCCAAAGGGTTTCCCTTGGTATACAGGGTGTCCCAATAAACATGGGAATCAAGAGAAGACTTGAAAATCGCCTTAGATTACCGGTAGTGAATAAATGATCAAATGGTATCTTTAAAATGGATGGAGATTTTAAACAATTAAAAGATACGCTTTGCGCGTTGTTCTTTTCAGACATTCCTGGCGTAGAATAGAGAATCCATCTTGCATTGAGATAAAAATTCTATTTTTCAAAAAGGTTGATTTCTCTTTTTCTGAAGTACTATCTTTTAAAGCTTTAGGAGATGTCATAATAAAAATGAATAGAATTTAAATGTAAACAACATGTTCCTTAGCAACCTTTTTGCAGATTTCAATGATTTTAGTAATAATCTGATTTAAGGTTCAAGGAAAAAAGTCTCTCCGTTATTTTTATTTCAAATCAGCGAAAATACTTTATTGCACGAAGTAAAAAAACATGTTTTTATAGATTTTTTTAGGATAAAAGAACTTCCAAGATTTGGTAAAAAGATTCGCGTGTATGATTTCAGTTTTGTAATAAAATGTAAATCCATAGTGAAAGGGGAGCTCTTACCCTTTTCAAATAACATATCGCTTATCACGATCTCATACGCTCCAGCTGTATCCTTATCATTTCTCTCCCCCCCCCCCATCATCTTGTTTATTGAAAGATAAGGATATTTATAAACAACGAACTCGAAAAATATTCCTCACAAAATTTTTTAAAAATTGCAAAAGAAAATTAAATTATTACAAAAAAATGTTCCTTTTGATTTTTCATCCTTTTGAAATTTTATTTAGACACAATAATTTCAGTATTGTTATCAACATTCTTTATCAGGATATGTCAGTCCTTTGATAGTTATTCTTGACAAAATAGATCTTAGTTTTAGTTTAAATCTTATTTCCAAATAGTAAGGTTTAAGTTCACAGTTAACTTTTATGCATTTGTAAAATATTTCTATATCCTAGGAATGCATGATATAATAGTTTCGAAAAATACGCAAAATATTGAATATTTTTACCAATTTAAGAGGAAGAATGTGGGAAACTATTTTAATAGGTTTGCTTGTGGTCGTCTTCATTTCATGGCTAAAATCATCTGTCAGGTAAAACAAACTTATTCTTGTTGACCAAAAAAATTTTTTTTTTACCAAATATTTCAAATCCATTATTTTTTTGTCTCAAAAGATAAAATTATGCAAAGTTTTTTTAGTTCTGGTTCCAAACTTGCCAAAATTTATAAAAAATCTGTTGACAAAAGGTTTTATTTTTGTACTTTTTAAAGAACTTGTTGATTTAATAATTGGAAAATAATTTAGGCCAAGCAATTTCCCCCCTGGGCCTATTAATCTTCCCTTTGTGGGTTCAGGTAAAACAAATTTACAAATTTACAAAAATGAATTTTATGATAATTTATTTATTAAAATACATTAATTTAACCTCCATATTAAACCTAAAAGATTTAGCTGTTTTTTTAAATAAAATAAAATATTTGTTTATTATATTACGCAAACATTTTTCTCATATTCCTGCCAGGTATAAGTGAATCCAAAGGAGGGGGGGGGGGGGGTGAAAAGTTAATGAAAATTAGGGAAGATGAGAGGGGGCGGAAAGATAACTTTTTGAATTTGGTGAAAAATAAAGCTAATTAAAAAACGATTTTTCTGAATATTTCAGCTATGATCCTTGATGTTAGAAATCTCACAAAATCTTTTTCCACGCTTAAAAAAAAGTAAGATTTTTTTTTTGCATTTTATCATTTGCATCGCAAAGAAATTGAGTCTTTGTCAGTGTCACAAACTCTCATTTTCTAATCCGCATTTCTTTCCACCCAATTTTTATAGACCTTTATAGATATCTCAAATTATGAGTTCTATTAGAGCTTATGACCATCAGGTAAAGGCAAAGCAAAAGACAAAGGCTCGATTCCCTTTAAGGCAAGATTTCTCCAATTCTCTTAAAGAAGCATTACAATTATCAAAAAATGATACCGAATGTATCATAATTTGATTATGACTTGTCTACATTGTAAATTAATAAAAGTCTCTTTAAAGGTACGGAGATATATTCTCTATATATGTTGGGAGTACTCCAGTAGTTGTTCTCAATAGTTATCAGGTTATTAAGGTAAGCAGAGGTAAATTTATTCAAGGACAACAGGGTGCCTTGCGAATGCGCACCCTTTCTAACACAAATTTAGCCTTCATGTGTTAATTTTTTCCGATTGTACTTCATTAAAGAGTTTATCAATTATTGATCTAAAAGATTTTCTCGTATTTTCAGAATTGCATTAAATATATTTGTTTGGATAATTTTAAGGCCATGGGCAAAACATTCCTAGTTTTATGTGAGGTCTGTCAGGTTTGTCAGGTTTATGTGAGGTCTGTCAGGTTTGTCAGGTTTATGTGAGGTCTGTCAGGTTTGTCAGGTTTATGTGAGGTCTGTCAGGTTTGTGAGGTCCGTACAACATTTTTGCTTTATTGGGTCAGTCATTTTGACGTAAGTTTGTAACAAACCAACTAATAAATAATTAAATAGATAATTATACGAGAATTTCAAGTTATTTAGACACAAATCCAGATTTGTTATTTAACTTATTGCTGACAATTTTTAAGCCATATATGATAAAAAATTAAAAAGCTAAGAAAAACTTATTTCTGGTCTATATATGTAATGTGAAGTTTACAAACTTAGAGTCTGGTATACCATTTGCTAGATAGATAGATAGATCGATATATATTTGACTAAATATTTAATTAAAAACAATTTAAATTTCACAGTTTTTACATTTTAATTTAGCTGATATGAAAAAATAAATGTCTGCTTAAAATGTGCAAAGCAAGTGAATGGTTTACAATGTGCATTTTATGAACTAAGCGTTTGGTTTAAAATGAGCAAAGCAAGTAAATGGTTTACAGTGTGCATTTTATGAACTAAGCGTCTGGTTTAAAATGAGCCAGTTACAAACTTGGCCTAAATTGGTTCTGATAATTAAGGAAGCGTTTGACCGGCATGAGTTCTCTGGAAGACCTGGAAATTTTTCTGGAACATTCTTCCAGAAGGGTAGAACAGGGATATCTACGACAGAAGGAAAACATTGGAAAATTCAGAGGGATTTCCTGGAGAATTATTTGAATAACCTGACAGGTGAAATAAACGTTTACAGCTTGATTCAAAAGTTGCAAGGTCTTCAGCAAAAATCTATGAAAATTTATCAAATCATTTCTTGAAAACTAAAGCTAAAAACAAATGGTTTATAGTTCTAAAATGTAAATTATTGTACATGTCAAGGGCTATTAAAAAATTGATGCAACCTCTCATGATCTATCTATGTGATAGATAGATCTAAAACTATATATATTAATCTTCCTGAAACTACAGATCTGGAACTATATATATTATCCTTGATGAAACTACAGATCTGAAACTATATATATTATCCTTGATAAAACTACAGATCTGAAACTAAATATATGTTTTACTTGATAAAACTATATATCTGAAACTATATATATTATCCTTGATGAAACTACAGATCTGAAACTATATATATATATTATCTAGGAGCTGGACATAAAGCTGTTGAAGAATTTATCCTAGATGAAACTACAGATCTGAAACTATATATATTATCTAGGAGCTGGACATAAAGCTGTTGAAGAAGTTATCCTAGATGAAACTACAGATCTGAAACTATATATATATATTATCTAGGAGCTGGACATAAAGCTGTTGAGGTTATCCTAGATGAAACTAAAGATCTGAAACTATATTATCTAGGAGCTGGACATAAAGCTGTTGAAGAGGTTATCCTAGATGAAACTACAGATCTGAAACTATATATATATATTATCTAGGAGCTGGACATAAAGCTGTTGAGGTTATTCTAGGTGAAACTACAGATCTGAAACTATATTATCTAGGAGCTGGACATAAAGCTGTTGAAGAAGTTATCCTAGATGAAACTACAGATCTGAAACTATATATATTATATATTATCTAGGAGCTGGATCTGAAACTATATATATTATCTAGGAGCTGGACATAAAGCTGTTGAAGAAGTTATCCTAGATGAAACTACTGATCTGACACTATATATATTATCTAGGAGCTGGATCTGAAACTATATATATTATCTAGGAGCTGGACATAAAGCTGTTGAAGAAGTTATCCTAGATGAAACTACAGATCTGAAAAGTGAGTTCAGTAAACACGAAGGAGAACCTGTATCTGTTAGTTACAAGGTAACACAATAGATTTCTTTTTTACATTTTTTTAACTAACAACTTAATATATTAATAGATTTTTTGAAAAACATATTATTACTAAGGGGGGGGGGGGTAAAGTTTTTTTTTGATTGACTATAAACAAGAAGAAGAGTTATCTAGAATTAAGAATAGTTTTTGAACAGTGATTGAACAGGCTTGGTCCTCTTGTCATACCCAGGAATATTATTATCCTTGATACAACTTACAGCTTTGTTTTAATCAAATCCTTGAAAGCCTAGGCCTCAGCTAAAAACACAATTAGGTTCAAATATAATAAAATAGATACAGATCTAAACTAACAACTGTATATTTATTATCCAATAAATATTATTATTTATTCTATATAATTTACACGTTATTATACAGCATATGAACTTTAAATATATTATATATAGAAATATATGATTGTACAACAAACCATTATTAAGTAAACTATAGTAAAATGTAGTTTATATTCTCCATAGTGGAACATCCACCGATTTACGGAAGAAGAATAAAAAACAAATTAGTTGAGAGCGTATTCATCTATTATTTATATATAAAGTTGTAATCTCGGTTTTTCATGGTGTCTATCTGTTTGTTTGTCCGATCATAACTCAGGAACCCCTTGACCGATTTGCCTCCAACCGTGATTGTGGAACTCGGGAGGCCCACGAGAATGTTTTTATCTTGGTTCCAAGATTCTAAATTGAGCGAATCGACTTCAATTACGACAATTTGATTTCCAGATAAAATTGTACAAGTGCGGGTAAACGGCGGGAGTAGCCTTTAGTATCCTTGGCAAGCTAGTTATATAAATGATATAAAGTAGTAATCTAAGTTTTCGATCATAATTCATGAAACCCATGACCGATTTGAATCAAATTTTGATTGTGGAACTCGGTAGAAACACGGGAGGGTTCTTAATTTGGTTTAAAGTTCTTAGTTGAGATAGTTGAATTTTATAAAGAAAACGTAGTTTCTAGACAGAGCTGGGTTCCCAAACTAGCATATATATTTAAATAATTATTGTTATTTTATATTTTAATATGTATCTAGACGAATATAAGTATTCTGAATGTATTGTGGAATGTGGTATGTATACATATCTAATATTCTTGACGAATATCAGTATTCTTAATGTATTGTGGAATGTGGTATGTATACATATATAATATTCTAGACAAATATCAGTATTCTGAATGTATTGTGGAGTGTGGTATGTATACATATCTAATATTCTAGACGAATATCAGTATTCTTAATGTATTGTGGAATGTGGTATGTATACATATATAATATTCTAGACGAATATCAGTATTCTGAATGTATTGTGGAGTGTGGTATTTATACGTATATAATATTCTAGACGAATATCAGCATTCTGAATGTATTGTAGAATGCGGTATGTATACATATATAATATTCTAGACGAATATCAGTATTCTGAATGTATTGTGGAATGTGGTATGTGGCCGAAAGCTCCACTCCCAACAGCAAGAATTTCAGGTTAAATCTAGAAATAATTTAAATATTTAATAATGAACTGAATAAAAGGTTTACAAAATAGAGAGTTTACACACGAAATAAAAAAATGTACAATCAATGAAACAAACACCAATACCGAGGCAATTATTCATATCATCTTATATCTGTAATCAATAATCATTGAGAGTAAATTATAGAAAAATACACTTTTTTGTGACTCTATAATAATTTAAACTGATAATTGCCATTGCAGTCATCAATTAGGAATAAACGCGAATTGATTTTTTTTCAATTAGGTACTTAATTTTGATTTAATTTACCACTGAAAAATGAAAGCTAAGATTTGCAGAGCCCGGTATTTATAAAAGCGGGGAAGAAAATAAGGCTAAGCTGTCATTGAGACTTTGGGATAAGAACTGCGACTAACTTTAAACATAGTTGGGTTTATTAAACCGGTTTAACATTGTGTTTGGTGGACTTTTATGTTGAAAATTGGTGGATATCAGGATTTGTTTAGAAAAAGACTAAACATTGAGACTAATACTCCAGTAACTAACCAAAATATCTTCTGCTGATTCATAAGTGGGGTCTAAGATGAAGCTGGGTCTAAGGAATTAAAACCTAAGTCTTATCTATAGATCGCGGGCTCTGGAATGTAAAAAATGATTGATAATTACTGTATACGGCCCTGATAGTGTACTTAAACCGTCCTAAAATGTGTCAATAAAACAAAAACAAAACCTTCTTGAATTTTTGTCTAGTTATTAATATTAATATTATTGTTGTATAGACTGTTTACGAGTGTATTGACAAGATCACACAGTTCATGTCCAGAGCTGCCATTTTCTCCTTCCTTCCGGTTCTAACTAAACTACTTCCGGAATCCATAACATGCATTGAACGTGGAAGATACTACAGGTAGTGCTTGGCTGGAATAATAAGGTGTCTTTAATTTGAATTTATGACAGTCTTACTCACAGTACTTTTCTAAATAGTATTTCATTTTCACTTTATCTGAAATATGAAGCACAGTACTTTTATGAATAGTATTTCAGTTTCACTTTATCTGAAATATGAAGCACAGTACTTCTCTAAATAATATTTCAGCTTCACTTTATCTGAAATATGAAGCACAGTATTTCTCTAAATAGTATTTTAGTTTCTACTTTATCTGAAATATGGAGCATAGTACTTCTATAAATAGTATTTTAGTTTCTACTTTATCTGAAATATGAAGCATAGTACTTCTATAAATAGTATTTCATTTTCACTTTATCTGAAATATGAAGCACAGTACTTCTCTAAATAGTATTTCATTTTCACTTTATCTGAAATATGAAGCACAGTACTTCTCTAAATAGTATNTCAACGTATAAACCAGGTATAGTAGACAGGACTACAGGGGGAACAGGACAGGAGATCTACAGGACGCATATATTCAACGTATAAACCAGGTATAGTAGACAGGACTGCAGGGGGAACAGGACAGGAGATCTACAGGACGCATATATTCAACGTGTAAACCATGCAGGTATAGTAGACAGGATGCATAAATTCAACGTATAAAGGTAAAGTAGACAGGACTACAGGGGGAACAGGACATGGGTATTAAGGACGCAAATATATAATGTGTAAACCAAGTTAATAAATATAATGGGTAGTAGTGAAATCGACGACGCTTCGCACCCCTCTGTAGTACAATTTTTATTTTCAATTCGTTAAATAATTGTTATTATGTTTTACATATATGGGAAGAAATATTGAAAATGTGTTCTAGGACATTTTATGCTTTGAATCTTCATTTTTACTAGGATTTAAAAAATTAGTTTGAACACGAAATTAAGAATTGATATGGTTTAAATATTATTGCATGTTTACTAAATTTGCTAAATGTTGTTTTAAATGTCATTCTACTAAATATTGTTATACAATACTCTTCACTGCCAATTTCTTATTTGTAGAGATTTTTTTTTGCATTTTTCCTCCTTGACTGTAATCAGAATCTGATTACGTGGAAAAATACATTATTTTGTTGATTTATACTTGTCAACACTCAACAGTCAACAGTGAACTACAATAAAATATAAAACCAGGAAAACTAATGCTAATTCATTTTTAAAACTTTGTTATATTACGCATCTAATGATGGGGGGAAGGCGACTCGGCAAGCCACACCTCAAAAGTGCAACATTTATCTAAATAACAATTTTTCATTAGTGTTCTAAAACTTATTTTGGGCAGATTATCGTCAGAGGAATAGGATGTCTAAATTGATGCTGTATTCGTCTATAATTAGCATACTAAAGTACAGACTTTTTACCGCAAATTTAGTTTGGGGAACTCACGTGAGTCAAGGGAATGTTCTTAGCTTGGTTTTGAGATTCTAAGTTGAGTAATAGAGAAAATCGTTCAAGTGCGGGTAAACGGCGGGAGTAACATGAGTAACCTTGGCAGCGCTGGGTTCCCAAGCTATTATACTTATCACAAACTTATATTTCTAATCCCGATATCTTTGCTTCCCAATGTTGTAGACCTTAGATATTTTAAACTATGAATTCTGTTAGATAGAAGAAAAGGGTCGGTCTGCATTGCGTAAAAAATTCCCAATGATAACCTGTAAACTTTTATCTGATTGATGATTTGAAATTTAGGAGTGTTTTCCATAGGGCGTGAATTGACAATTGAATATTGGAGATATCGCCGTAAGGCCTAAAAAATATTTCAAAAAATAATCAAGATACATCATTTTCTTGGAAATTTCATGCTGAATTCAGATTCGAAAACCATTTTTAAATATATTAAAATATAAAGAAGATATGGTCAAATAACGGTACTAAATTCCGGTTTTATAACTTTTTAATGTTTTTTATGAGTTTTTTAGCTGTGACTCACTCAATTTTCAATTTTTTAAAACGCTTTTCAGACTTGAATTTAGCATTGAATTTCCAAGAAAATGATGTATAACATGAAAATAAAAAATAAAATATTTTTTGTGGCCTTACGGTGAAAACGCAGCGACTTCCGGTGGGCGGTTGGCTCTATTCCAATATCGATCACCCCTACTGGACATGCCACTCCATAAATGGAAGGTCACTTGAAATTACGTCTCTAGTCCCTTAAAGACACACTTTGGGTTGAAAGTCTAATGCTAAAAACTTTCATTTACAAATTTTAAAAATCGTTAAAAATGCATAATCATCTACACATTCACTAAAAAGGTTAACAATACAACAGCAACATACAGTTAAAAAATGTAACTATCACGGAAAAAATCTTGCAATGCTTTCATTTAGAAACAATATTATTTTAATGAAGTGTAACTTTAGAAACATTAAGGCTTGAACAACGCAACGTATAGAACATTTTTTCAAATCTTTCTTAGAAACGAAACGAATACACAGTTTTGATTCTCAGTTGTAAAAAAGTGTTACAAAAAAGTTTTCACAACAACGTTTCGATAAATCGTAACGTAAGAAAAGTTGCATTTTAGTAAAATTTCGAAACGTTATTAAAAGAGTTTACATTGGAAAAGTTAAGACAAAACGTAACGTTAGCAAAAAATATTCTTTGCACTGAAATGCATTGTAACGTACAGAACTATGCCCCAATTACGTTTTATTAAAGCAAAACGTTTGTCATCTTTTAGATCTTAAACCAAGTGAAAGTGTAACGTAAGGTCTCTGAAAATATTTACCTTGCATGAAAGTGGAACGTAAAAAATTGTGGTTTTATTACATAAGCCTTAACGCAACGTTGGGAAAGTTTTTTAAAACGGGAAATGCAAAAGCGTAACGGAGCTTACTGTTTTTTCACAACATTTACTAAAGCTTAACGTTGTATAAGGTATTCACGTGCAGAAAATTCATTACGTAACGTTACTCTATGCCATAAAATTTCATTATGTGCAACGTAACGTTTCAAACGTTAATACTTTTGATGAACATCTATCGTAACGAAAGCTAAAATCTAGAAAAATCAAAACGTTGACATCTCTACTAAATAGTATTTCATTTTCGCTTTATCTGAAATATGAAGCACAGTATTTCATTTTTACTTTATCTGAAATATGAATCACAGTACTGCTCTAAATA